>NW_004797915.1:146814-150095 GCF_000002075.1 Aplysia californica | reverse complement strand
CTGTGCAAACATTCACATTGATGAGTTGCTGAGAGGAGCAATGAGGCGGTGTTGAGTTGTTGAGGGCTATTTCAGTTTGAGAAGCACGTCGCATTGTGCTATACGCGGGCAGTATTGGGTACAGTCATTTTAGGCGACCTTTGAGATACGTCTGTATACAATACTGCCCTAGTATAGTGAATAACAGTGGTTGTAGCTTTGTGCTTCTGTCTCTCCCTCCGGTACTATTTATTGCCTCTTCTACTTTTAATGAATTCATTCTCTTTGCTCTGCCTTGAGCAGATTTCTTGATGACCTGTTTTCATTTTTGTACTTGTGGGGACAGTTTTCAGTCGTGTAAGTGTAAATGAATTTTATTTTTATTGTTATTTTTTAAAAAGATTTAGTAAAAGTTGAATGGCACTTGCAACACAAATAGGTTCTATATAAGTGCCGAAGATTAGAGTTAATGCTAGAGAGTAACTTACAAAGAAAAGGAGGAGGAGGAGCGATAAGGATTATATTATTATTGTATGATGGGAAAGAAGGAGCAAACCACACCAGAGCACCTGCCAGCCGACCAGCTGTGTGTATAGTTGAGAATTGAATTTATTTTTAGAATTTTTAGTGAACTAATGATTAATTAACCCTGTCTGTACGCCTGGGGTCATTTTGTACCCACGGGGTTGTATTCTTCACATTTTAGAATACTTCGAGTTCAAAGATCTCTTTGAAACTTTCAGTATTTCTCAAAAAATAATTTTGACAGACTGCTATGCAAAGCGTAGGGATCGAATTAACGAGTAAATTTCCTCTTTGGAAAGTGGTGGCACAGAGTTCCCCACGTTGTATGGATACGATAGTAAAACCCGACGTACGGATAGGGTTAATTACAACACAAGAATTTTTAGTGGACAATAGGATCGTGGGATGCTGCACCCTGTGGTAGTTACGTTGTCTTGACATCAAAATGATGACACTTTTTGTTCTTATGAAGGATGAGTTGAAATTTGGAGACAGTTTTTAAGCTTCTGTAAAGTTTCCGTCAATGTTTGGTTGCCCATGTTGTCCTTAGGAAAAACGGGGTCTGACATCTATGACCCGCTGTAGTTGATTTTAGAATGAATTGCTGTTGCACTTAGGAAAAGAAATGGTTTGTTAAAAACATTCAATAAAATCATCTTTGACTTCGACTTTGGCGTTCAAGATATGCTCTTGTCACCTACAGACAAATTGTAGTTATTATAGAATAGAATGAATTGCACTTAAAGAAAATTAGCTTTCTGGCATTCAAGATTTTCTCTTGTCACCTACAGAAATTGTGATTAAAAAAAATTTTTTTTTGGGGGGGTGGGGATTTTGCTGTAGATTTTTTTTTCCAAAGTAGGCCGTATATGTAATCTTAGTGTTTGTTTGTTACAACTACACAGAGTAGAGTAACCTCGTGATGTTGTTCAACTTTTGAAGTTACAGTTTACACAAAGAGAGAAAACCATAGGGGTTTGTTTATTGATAAGAACAAAGAAATGAATATACAGTGTATATATATGTTATTTATGATAAAATAGAAAAAAAACACATCTGAGATGTGGAATAGTTAAATATTGTGGTCTAATTCTAATTTCAAGTAGAGCTTGTCATATATTGATGGTGCGTGGTTTTCTGCTGTGGAAAGCTTATTATATTGGAATGTTTAGGAACTTGTCAATGAGAGCTGATCGCGGGGAGGAAGGGTGACCGTTGATGAAGTAAGGGCCGAAGGTGAAGACAAGTAGTAAATATAAGGTACATTTACCATCTCTTGTGCTGGGTACGCATGTGAGAAGACTCTTGTACTTTATGGTTGACCATTGTGAATTATCATGTGGACCCATGGTTTGCTCTGTGTGGGTTCCATCCTTTCAGATACATACATACATCTACTACTGTAATATGCATGGAAACATCAAGGCAGAAATAAAAGTATTCTGGATGCACCATTTTTGAATAAAACTTAAGATGACATACATACATGCATGTGTATTACGATGTATCAGACGTGGTTTCATGAGTTGATGATTCAATGATGAAGATATATGTTTTAATAAAGTTATCATGACTACTTCTGGCTGACTAGTTTGCTGTGTTTGTTTTATTGTCTGTGGAAAACTGGTTATGTTATTGTGTATGTGTGTGTTTGTGTGTTCTTGGTGTGTGTATTCGTTTGAGTGAATCCGGACTGTGATAGTTTTAGTTGGTATCATTTCACCTCTTTCCTTTCTCAGTCTTGTCATTACACATGCGAACTGCAGTCTATGTGGGTGGTTGGCGGGTGCTCTCGTGTGGTTTGCTTCTTCTTTCCTATCAAACATCTATCGTCCTGATCTCTCCTCCGTTTTTGTGTTTTGTTACTCTCTTGTAACACCTCTAATCTTCGGCACTTATATGATCTTATTGTGTTGCAATTGCAAGTGCCGTAAAACACTTACTAAAACTATTTAAAAAACTGTTACGAAAACTAAAACCGCAGTCTGTGGAGAATGTGGTTATCTTGTAATGGACTACAACCATTACTATTACTTTTACTTTCTCACTTTACCCTCTTCTGGTTTCGTTAGATATCGATGGGAGGTGCAATTTTCTTTCAAAGCTATGCCTATGAATGTAATTGCTCAAGCCAGACATCAGCCGAACCCACGCAAACCCAGCACGACATTCCACGCTGTACAACGAGGTCTCCCACTTGCCGGTTGCAAGCAGCTCAATTGTTTTTCAGCCCAGAAATGTTCTTGTTGTTCAGAAAAAAAAAATGTTTTGAATTTTTAATCATTCTATTGAAATTTTTACCCAGATATGTAATTTCTCTGGTTTAAAAAAATCATTTAGAATTTGAATTTCGACAAAATCTATCTCAGGGACATGTACTATGTAGGCCTATCCTATACCACAGGTTAAAAAATTGTAGTTAAAAGAAACCAACAAAATTTGGGGATTAATATAACTGAACAAGCGACGCCATAGTCATGTAAATAGCGGGGTAGGTGTCCTGACAAAGATTTAAAAGATTAATTAATCCAACAAAACAAAAAATCATTATGGCTTCAATCAGGAAAAGACATGAAAGTAAGACTTCTAAAAATCGTAATTTTAACTGTAGGTTTTAAACCGTCCCAGCAAAATAATTTAAATCATTTAGGGGGCGGGCTGTTTCGACTCTCTCTATTGGGGGGGGGGCAACCCAGGCTGACAGACAGACAGACAGAGGGATTGTCTGTCTGTCTGTCTGTCTGTCTGTCTGTCTGTCTGTCTGTCTGTCTGTCTGT
>NW_004797915.1:144447-145663 GCF_000002075.1 Aplysia californica | reverse complement strand
GGATTTTGTAAATAAAGGAGAGGGTGTGTCGAGGGGGGAGGTAGTAAGGGGGAGATTGGGGTGAGGGGGAGGAAGAGAGGGGAGTAGAAGAGAGGGAAAGTAGGGCAGTTTGTGGGGGAAGTCTTTTTGTTTGTTTGTTTGTTTTGTTATGAGAATGGATGTTTTGTTTTGATCAATCAATCGATTCTGTTTACTTTCACATAATCATCCAATAATTGATGTACGTTTTTATACTGAAATGATTTAATTTACCTGTTATATTTACCGGTTATCTTTGGTTGAAGACAGACTGACGCTGAAGTCGAACTTGCACAAAAGCCGAGCACGCGGAGTAGTGATTTCTTAGGTAAGTCGTTTATCAATACAACGTCCGTGTGCTATAGATTTAATAGAACACAACTATAGCTTGTCGTGTTGCCTGCAAAATTATATGTCGTGCTTTCGTTTCTTTTTCCACCTGTCCTCCACGTCAAGATTTTGATCAATTCTTTTCATTTTAAATAAACAGTATCGCAAAGCAAGTAGTAAGATATAAATTAAAGAGATACATGGCATGTTTAAAACACTTAAACAATCATTATTTGCGGACTCATACACACATTCAGGAATGTTTCCCGATTCAATCTGAATTTGATTCTCTTTTTCCTTGAGAAAAAGAACCGGCGTCTACGGTGTAGCGGATTAGACAAAAGCTGTTTCAGATCTAAGAACGTCTATAAGGTTAGACACCTCACCGTCACACTCAGGAGATGTGAGTTCATTTCCTCCATGGGTGGGATGCGGGGTTATTGATTTATCGAGTATCTGTTTCCTGGGACTTTGTATCACTCTGAGCCTGGGTTGTCCCTGACAGGCAAGGTAGAAGCAGCCCGCCTCCCTAAATGATTAAAAAAAATTGTCGATCGAGATGTAAAACATCTGCTACAACAACAAATACAATGGATTGGAGTTACATTATGATATTGAGGTGACAGATGTCTTTTTCTTTGGACGAACATTCCCCGGTTTCACAATTTTCTGGTTTTCATTCCCTTTTCCTGTGCTTGCCATGAGGTTTCCGTGAGTGTATGTTTCTTATTATACTCAAGGGTGGCAGACAGGGAAAAAGGCTAAAACAGCACCTGGGCATGGATGACTAATGATTCTATAAATAAATCTTTGATGGTCAAGGTGGCTTATCTTTTACTAGGCCAAACAAAATTCACGTTTCCAGTTC
>NW_004797915.1:140356-143199 GCF_000002075.1 Aplysia californica | reverse complement strand
TACACACATACACACATACACACATACACACATACACACATACAAACATGCACACGCGCACACACACACACATACATACACACATACATACACACACATACATACACAGACATACATACACACATACACACCCACAAACACACACACACACACACACACACACACACACACACACACACACACACACGCAAACATGCACACACGCAGGCTTACAGTCACATACATAGTGTGAATGAACAGTAATATAAACAATAATAATGTTAAGCTTGATACATTCTCAGTATTCTGACTGTAACTCAATGGTATTCTGATGCATGCTCTAAGATCATATGAATACATGTACGTGTAACAATAAGGTTAAGATGGAAGAAGTTTGATGGATGATGGTAAGAATGACCTTCTGTATCTTTCTTTGTTACAGATCAGAAGTCTAGGTCTTTTACTGGGGTTCACGTAGCCTAGAGGTTAAGGTATTCGCCTCTCATTCAAAGGTCCCGGGTTCGAATCCGGCTAGCGACCGAAACATATTTTATTATCCTTTCACCTCATTTCCTACTCTCTGACAATGTTCTGACGTCTGCTTTCGTCTCCACTTTCTGCCCACACCCCCTCAACTCCTTTTCCCCCTCCTCTGGGCTCCTGACTCTTTCTGCAGCCTTTCTACTGCTTCTCCTTGGCTCTTTCTTACTGCTGTCTTTTAGCCATACCCCTGATCTTATATATTAGGAAAGATCTACACCTAGCCTTCTCGGACAAGGGTGAAAAATCTCGGAGGTCCCATGTGCAAGTTGCCCACGTTAAAGATCCCTTGGTGGTCTAAAATCAATAGAGTAGGCTTTGGCGCCACCAGGGCAAAATTCAAAATTTCCCACCAACTGAAAAAGTTAAATGTGTCCTGTACTCTCATATGACCTTTGCAGTTGTGAGCGCCATGAAACATAATAATAAATAATAATAATAATAATAATAATAATAATAATAATAATAATAATAATAATAATAATAATAATAATAATAATAATGATAATAACGATACTACTACTACTACTACTACTACTACTACTACTACTACTACTACTACTACTACTACTACTACTACTACTACTACTACTACTACTACTACTACTACTACTAATAATAGTAATAATAATAATAGTAATAATAATAATAGTAATAATAATAATAATAAAATTATTATTATAATTATAAATAATAAATGACATTTATATAGCGATCAACCACGATTGAAGTACTCAGGCTCTGAGCGCTTTACAATACAATGCAGTTTACAACAGTAACATAAAACGTTTTGTTCTGACCAAAAGAAAATCACTCAAAATATTCCTCTTATTAATTTAAAAACAGAAATGACTTCAGCTGACATTTAAAAGAATCAAAATATTTGATCTCTCTTAAAGTACTTGGCAAAGCATTCCAGATCTTGGGGCCTTGATTTTAAAATGTCCTTTCACTTCTTCACCCATTGTTTTAAGTTTCATAGATGGCAAAATAAATTTCTTTGTGTCAGCCGATGACCTTAAACTGCGAGTTGGAGTGTACAGTCTTAACAGATTTGATAAATATGATGGCGCATTATCATTCAAACATTTTTGACATATGGTGGCCAATTTGTACACAATTCTTTTCTCAACAGGAAGCCAATGAAATGTCCGTAAAAGAGGTGTAGCAGAGTCTCGCTTTTTTCCCGTAAAACTAAACGTGCAGCATTGTTTTGGACAGTTTGAAGTCTTTTAACTTTCTCCAGTGATATTCCTGATAACAAGAGGCTACAATAATCAAGTCTTGATAAAACTAAGCTCGTCTTGTATAATCTTGTGCAGTTATTCCACACAGCAAACTTCTAACCTATGAGTTGAAACAAGCTGTCTCGAAAATGATTTACATGTAGATTATGCTGTAAAATTTATTTACTCAATCAGTGTGATTTCAAGGTTTACACCAATATGAGGAACTTCCCAAAACCTTCATCAACGTCAGACAAGAGTATTGCTGGTGTGTCTAAATTTCATTTTCTGACAACATAATTGATTTGTTCTGTCTTAGCAAGAACAATTGTGTGAAATAATGTCGTTGGTTTCCTCGTGGACTACTAGATGAAAGGTTCTTGTCTTATGTAAAGCAAAACTTGACAGACTCTATTCTCTTAAAAACGTTCAATTCATACACCATCCAAGTGTGAGTTTATAATACGCGCCTATTTAAGACCATAACAATAACCGGATATCAAGAAGTCTTTTCAAACTTTCCACTCTCAAGTACTTGTCCTAGAATTCCTGAAATATGTTACAGTCTGAGCTTTATATTCTATTTAGGGAGTGAGATACATTTATCAGAGCTCAGTTCAAAACAGAGATATAGAAAGAAGTTTCCATTCTTAACGTTTCTAAAACCGTGGTAGAGACATGAAAAAATCTAGTAAAACAGCACCATGCATTAAAACCAATATTATTATGTTCAAAAACAAAGGATCCAAATCCTAGTCTTGCATAATCTTGTACAGATATCAGTTATTCCAGACACGTAATGTCTGACATACGAGTTCAAACACACTTGACCGATCTACATGTAAACTATGTTATAAAAATGTTAACCCAGTCAGTCTGACTCCAATATTTACACCAACACGAGGAACTTTCCCTCATCAAATATGACGTGAATGTCTAAAGTGGACATTTCTCTTGTGTCTGTTTATTTTTCTCTTCAAGCTAGGTGTTAAAAACTAAAATATGTTTTAAAGAACGTTAATCAAACTTGCGTATTTAAGACTATAACAATAATCAGAAGTCAAAGAAATCTTTTCAAGTATTTCACTCTCAAAAACT
>NW_004797915.1:135860-140126 GCF_000002075.1 Aplysia californica | reverse complement strand
GCATTTCCAGATTAGAGTATTGCTTGTGTGTCTAAATTTCATTTTCTGACAACATAATTGATTTGTTCTGTCTTAGCAAGAACAATTGTGTGAAATAATGACGTTGGTTTCCTCGTGGACTACTAGATGAAAGGTTCTTGTCTTATGTAAAGCAAAACTTGACAGACTCTATTCTCTTAAAAACGTTCTATTCATACACCATCCAAGTGTGAGTTTATAATACGCGCCTATTTAAGACCATAACAATAACCGGAAATCAAGAAGTCTTTTCAAACTTTCCACTCTCAAGTACTTGTCCTAGAATTCCTGAAATATGTTACAGTCTGAGCTTTATATTCTATTTAGGGAGTGAGATACATTTGTCAGAGCTCAGTTCAAATCAGATGCATAAAAAGATGTTTCCATTCTTAACGTTTCTAAAACCGTGGTACAGACATGAAAAAATCTAGTAAAACAGCACCATGCATTAAAACCAATATTATTATATTAAAAAACAAAGGATCCAAATCCTAGTCTTGCATAATCTTGTACAGATATCAGTTATTCCACACACTTAATGTCTGACATACGAGTTCAAACATGCTTGACCGATCTACATGTAAATTATGTTCTAAAAATGTTAACCCAGTCAGTCTGACTCCAATATTTACACCAACACGAGGAACTTTCCCTCATCAAATATGACGTGAATGTCTAAAGTGGACATTTCTCTTGTGTCTGTTTATTTTTCTCTTCGAGCTAGGAGTTAAAAACTATGATATTTTTTAAAGAACGTTAATCAAACTTGTGTATTTAAGACCATAACAATAATCAGAAGTCAAAAAAATCTTTTCAAGTATTTCACTCTCAAAAACTTGTCCTTGAATTCCTGAAATATGCAACAGTCTGAGATTTATACTCTTTAAAGAAGGTCAGATACATTTTTCAGAGCTCAGTTAAAAACAAAGACATAATGAGATATGTCTATTTACCACACTTCTAAAATATGCGTTACAGACATAAAATCTAACAAAACAGCATATTGCATAAAACCAATATTCTTATATTCCAACACAAAGGATCCAACTCATAGTCTTGTACAACCTTGTGCAGTTATTCCCCACAGTTGAAACACGCTGTCTCTAAAACGATTTACATGAACAAAATTTAGGTGTGGTGCTAGATCAAGATATGTCAATGAAATACCATGTATCCAATCTTTGTAAAAATCTATATCTCCAGCTGAAGAAAATAGGGAGCATTAGAAAACATCTATCTGTTGGTGTCACCAAAACTTTAATAACATCACTTATATTGTCAAGGATTGATTATTGCAATTCCTTACTGGCTGGTGTACCTGATGAACAGTTACAACAACTACAAAGAGTACAAAATATTGCTGCCAAAATAATTACTAAAAAACTAAAGCATGATCATGTGACTCCTATTTTAAAAGCATTACACTGGCTCCCAGTGAAAGAGCGTATCATATATAAAATCTGTTTAACTTGCTACAAGTGCTTAAATGATTTATCACCGGACTATCTAAAACAGCTTTTAACACCCTATGTGCCCCCTAGAACGCTCAGATCATCTAGTGACAAAACAACCCTTGTTAAGCCTAAAATAAATTTCAAATCATATGGCCAACGCTCTTTTTCATATTTTGCCCCACTTGTTTGGAATAGGCTTCCAAAAACTATCAGAGAAGCAGAAAATCTAGAAATTTTTAAGAAGAAACTAAAATCATTTCTATTTTCATCATATTTCGATTAGACAGAATGCATCCAAGCTGTAGATCGTTGTGAGTTTGTATGTGCGTATGTGCATATGTATGTATGTGTGTATGTGAGTATGTATATATGTGTGTGGTGCGTGCGTGAGTGAATATGTGTTTGCATGAGTATGTAACACTATGTATCTTTAAAATTGATTTGTAAATCCATTATATGTATCATGTTAAGCGCATAGAGCATTGCATAAGTGGATATGCGCTATATAAATGCAATCCATTATTATTAAATATTATCAAAATATTTACTCTCTCATTCTGATCTCAAGGTTTACAACACAAAGTGAAACTTTCCAAAACCCTCATCAACATAAGACTGGAGTGTCTAAAGTGTGCATTGCTATTGAGTCTGTTTGTTTTTTCTTAAGGAGCTAGGTACGAACGACTCTATTGTTTTAAAAAACCAAAATGATATATTATTCTTTTGAGATCATAAATTTAAGTTTATCATACGTGAGTATTTAAGACCCAAGCAATAATTAGAAGTCAAAGAAGTCCTTTCAAGCATTTCACTCTCAAGTATTTGTCCTTGAATTTCTAAAATATGCTACACTCAGAGTTTTATACTCTTTTTCGGGAGTGAGACGCATTTGTCAGAGCTTAGTTTAAAACAGAGGTGTAATAAAATATTTATATTCATCACGTTTTAAAACATATGTGACATACATATGAAAATCTAGTAAAATAGCATATTGCATAAAACCAATATTCGGTTAGTCCAGTCGGTATCATGTTGAGCTATGGTACAAATAACACAGGCCCGACTCCTCAACTGGACGTTCTTGAAATGTGTGTGTCTGGAGAGTCTTCACGATTCTCCATCTTGTCGGAAAAGTCCACTTGAAGAAGAAGGTGCGTTTAGTCGGAGGCCCTGGATGTTTAGAAATTCACGATATACATGGCGGCGTAAAACTTAGACCACACCCTCTGTTCTAGAAGTAAAGTGTCACTTTTGTATCCCATTTCACCGGTCGCTGATCACCTAAACAACTGCCATGAACCTCGGTCGAGTCACTGAGCCATGTTCCTCTACCAGCCTGTATTCATGCCATGAGCTTGGCTGTATCCAAACCGGTGTCCATTAGAGAACAGAATATCTCTCCACTGGCGCCAAGTCCAGTTCCGGCGCTGTAGGTCCCAAATCAATCAGCGCTGTGTGAGCCATGTCGTTAACCCGTGTCGTCTTTGACGCTCTCTTCTTTGAGTCGGGTCAACCTCAGTCCCGGAGAGTGTAGCCCATAGCTCGCATCTCTTCATCAATCTCCTGAAACTGTTCCAGAAATAACACAAGATTAGAAAGATCGCTCTATTATCTATCACTTTTTGTTTTGTTGTTCTTTTGTTGGGGTTTTAGACAAGTGTACTTCTGATCACCTGTATTTAGTCATATTATAAAATCTGATAATGTATATTTTCAATAGTAAAAGACAATTAAGTAACAGTTACCCAAAAAAGCTACATTTAGGCAAAAAGATGCAAAAGTCAAGAATTGTGAAAACAAACAAAACGAAAAAAGCACACAGATTTGGTGAGAAAGATCGCAATATACCTCGTAACAAGAAGCAAATTATGAATAAGTCAATCGACTGACTGGGTGGGGAAAACAGACAGAGGTAAAGAGAAAGAACGGAGTGGGGGTGGATAGAGAGACAGACAGACAGATACAGAGACAGACAAAGACACAGATACAGGGAGAGAGAGAGAGAGAGAGAGAGAGAGAGAGAGAGAGAGAGAGAGAGAGAGAGAGAGAGAGAGAGAGAGAGAGAGAGAGAGAGAGAGAGAGAGAGAGAGAGAGAGAGAGAGAGTGAGAACAGGAGGAGATTTCACAGACAACACAAGTGGAGAAAACGACTCTCCCGAAGTTCTGCAACGATCATTACGTTATCTCTTGTTCTTTTGTACGAAGCTAGCAACTCAAATAAGACAATACACTAAAAAAACTTTCACCCATTTTTTTTAATGTCTTGTCTCAACTATAGTGACATATTTTAGTTGTATGGTGGAATATATTCGGTCAAAGAAGCGAACATTTCTTGCAAGGTTCGGATTTTGTTGATCTAGGCTCTACCACAACAGGGGGACCGCCAAGTAATATTCACTTCTAACAAACGGGTTCATATTTCTGAGACAAGCCTCATTCGACTGTGCGGATGTGTCTGTCTATAAGGAGTGTTGAAAAAAACCCTCTCCCAGTCTCTATCTAGACTAAACTTAATTTGCTCTCAGATGAGTAAAGCAAATACCTGTAGGTTTGCTAACCACGAGGGTCTTCACAGTTGTACGGGAAAGCTTTAGTATATTATGTTTAAGGGTTACTTACAGAAACGCAATAGACTAAAATGTCGTTTTGTTACTTGTAATATAGAATCATAATTAGACATCTTTTATTTGGCATAATTTGTCTTGCATGGGGTAGCATTTTGCATAAAAAAGTGAAACGAGCTGATAAATTATTACCTTGAAATGTTGAAACATTTTGGTCTTTAAACTACAAC
>NW_004797915.1:127530-135760 GCF_000002075.1 Aplysia californica | reverse complement strand
TCTCAAGTATTTGTCCTTGAATTTCTAAAATATGCTACAGCCAGAGTTTTATACTCTCTTTCGGGACTGACATACATTCCTCAGAGTTTAGTTTAAAATAGAGGCGTAATGAGATATCTATATTCATCACGTTTTAAAAAATCTGTGACACACATATAAAAATCTAGTAAAACAGCATTCGGCTAACCGTTAGTCCAGTAGGTATCTGTTATGGTACAAATAACACAGGTCCGACTCCTCAACTGGACGTTGTTGAAATGTGTGTGTCTGGAGAGTCTTCACGATTCTCCTTCATGTCGGAAAAGTCCACTTGAAGAAGAATGTGCGTTTAGTCGGAGGCCCTGAATGTTTAGAACTTCACAATGTACATGGGGGCGGAAAACTTAGACCACGCCCTCTGTTCTAGTAGTAAAGTGTCACTTTTGTATCCCATTTCACCGGCCGCTGATCACCTAAACAACTGCCATGAACCTCGGTCGAGTCACTGAGCCATGTTCCTCTACCAGCCTGTATTCATGCCATGAGCTTGGCTGTATCCAAACTGGTGTCCATTAGAGAACAGAATATCTCTCCACTGGCGCCAAGTCCAGTTCCGGCGCTGTAGGTCCCAAACCAATCAGCGCTGTGTGAGCCATGTCGTTAACCCGTGTCGTCTTTGACGCTCTCTTCTTTGAGTCGGGTCAACCTCAGTCCCGGAGAGTGTAGCCCATAGCTCGCATCTCTTCATCAATCTCCTGAAACTGTTCCAGAAATAGCACAAGATTAGAAAGATCGCTCTATTATTTATCACGTTTTGTTTTGTTGTTCTTTTGTTGGGGTTTTAGACAAGTGTATTTCTGATCACCTGTATTTAGTCATATTATAACATTTGATAATGTATATTTTCAGTAGTAAAAGACAATTAAATCAGTTACCCAAAAAAGCTACATTTAGGCAAAAAGATGCAAACGTCAAGATTTTGAAAACAAACAAAACGAAAAAAAGCTCTAGATTTCGTGAGACAGATTGCAATATACCTCGTAACAAGGAGCAAATTATGAATAAGTCAATCGACTTACTGGGTGGGAAAACCCCCCCAGAGGTAAAGATAAAGAGGGGGGGGGGGAGACAGAGAGAGACAGACGGACAGAAAGAGAGAGAGAGAGAGAGAGAGAGAGAGAGAGAGAGAGAGAGAGAGAGAGAGAGAGAGAGAGAGAGAGAGAGAGAGAACAGAGAGGGAGAGATACAGTAAGGCAGTACATGTAATTGAAACATAGAAGAAGTGAAAGCTCATAATAAATCTTCCTTACCATAGGACTAGTTCTGCTCACGTGGACCCGTGCGACGTGGTCAGATTCCTCATGTTCATACAACAGTGGCCCCTGTACTACTTGGGAGGTGGGTGTGGCAGCGCTGGCCTCACCCACACGGTTCTGTACTTGCCTAAAAGGCTTGACCACTGCCCCTGGACAAGCAGAACTAATAGTTGAAGTGACCTCTGACTTGATCAGCATTGAGTTGACCAACTGACCGTCGGGCAATGTCAGATCCACAACACAACACCCACCTGAAACAAAATATCACATGTATGATAATCCCGTAACTATGAGCAGGTAAATCTTATTGACTGTTCAGAAAAGGAACAAAAATACATGAAGATGGCTGAGCTATAAAAACAAAATTAACACCTGTCTTTACCTTCTTCAAAGCATTATTCAAATCAGAAAACTATTAGTCTTTTCTGTTCATTCAATGATTTAAAAATTTTAAAACTCTAGACACATCTAAGAAAAAACTATAATTGCTAAGGACAACTCCAATCTTTTTAAACTCGTTTGATCAAATCGTGCAACTTGTCATTTTGGTATCCTTCCACTCCAACAAACTTTCAAAGTTTTCAACGTACAACCGAGCAGATTCCTTGCACACCTATATAAACGAAACCTTCCAACAGAGAATCAGTCTTACCTGTATGGTGAACAACTCTCGCCACAAAGGTTTGCTTTTTCCAGATCCCACGGAAAATCTTCTGTATATCTGAGAGCCACGAGCCTTGGCGGTCCTGGAGAAAGTTTAAAGATTGTTACTTCCAAATCATTACAAGTTTACATGACAAGGAGAAAGTTTAAAGATTGTTACTTCTAGTCCACTACAAGTTTAATTGACAAGGAGGGCGAAAGAAAGGGGAGCAGATAAACAGATAGACCTATAGACATATTGGTGAACGGAAAGACAGATACAGAAGGATATCAAGGCTTACAATGATATTATTTTAGAAAACGAATTTAAAGAAGGAGAAAAAACTGTATTTACCTGTAAATCAAAGTATTCTTTCAAGAACAGAGAGGATAAGATAAATGGATTTTAAAAAGTAGTTCAAGAGTTCCATTGGTTAAAAAAATAAACCAAACACATAAAGCATTTTTTGCAGCTGGTTTCCTTGGTACCTTTCTGTCCCTTGTCGGTGGCGTCGGTAGCCTAGTGGTTGGGCTACCGGACTCGTAATCGTGAGATTGCGGGTTCGGGGGTTCGGGGGTTCGAGCCTCAGCTCGGTCCGACGTTGTGTCCTTGGGAAAGGCACTTTACAGGAACTTCCCACTTGGCTCGGTCCTATCGGAGACGGACGTTAAACTAAGGGGTCCGTAAATAACCTAATAGTGTTGATAGGAGCGTTAAACTCATACCAGTTTCACCATCTCCCTTATCTTAACTCTACTACAGAGAGAACGATAGATAGGCTATAGCAAGAGAGAGAGAGAGAGAGAGAGAGAGAGAGAGAGAGAGAGAGAGAGAGAGAGAGAGAGAGAGAGGGGGGGTAAAGGAGAAATAGAGAGATATAGAGGGGAAAGTGAGTAGAGATTAGAGGGATATATACGTATGGTAAAGTGAGTCAAACAAATTAAAGAAGAAAGTGAAATAAGTTAAATTTAAAGAACTGAGATTATTTTGAAAAGTGTGCTTACCTCCGGCTTCCTGAGCTTACATGGCCAGGCCATAGGCGGTGTGTTCAGTACCAGTTCTTCCCTCGGGATTTCCCTCACGGAGTTCAGAGACACCAGCTCGCTGTTCCCGAAGTCGATAAAGTTGACTCGGACCTGCAAGGCCAGACACATGTGTGATTACAGCAACAGTCACGGATTAGTTCAACTCCATAAAAATAATTACACTCATAGAAAAACAAGAAAAATGTCAAACCAAAATATTACAACATCAGTTATCTTCATAACTTGCTCTTTCCAATATCTGAATAAACACAGTTTAAGAGAGTGTTACTTTTTGATCCTACACACAGTATTTTGTTGAGGCACATCTTGCTACATTCACAAGACAACTCAGATACAAGATTTCCCCGGCACTGGTCTATGCGACAAGAACAAAGGTCAGCACTCACCTGATCTTCTCCTACGTCTTCCACTTTGGCTCTGTAACAGCCTTCCCCACACTGTACTGCAACCAGACACCCAGTTCTCACATCCTTCTTGTCCACAGCTGGACAGTCCTGTGTTTACAAAATGTTGGTAAAATGTGATTAACATTCGCAAATTTTAAAAGACGATGCGTTTTCATCACAAACAAATAATGAAATTGTGAAAATTGTTTCTCAAATACATGTACCATTATAATCTCTCCTCGCTCTAGATTCCCATACAGCATACTTTTTTCTATTTTTGCAATGTTGAGTTTCGATACAATTTCCTAAAGGGGGGGGGGGGGGGGGTAACGTTATGATAGTTTGAAAGTTTAATGGTTTTTGTCTCCTTGAACTTGCTTTTGTTTAATGTCTTATTTTTATTCCTACAGCTCACAGTAGTGTGCACGCTCTTACCACTCACAGACACCACCCGTGCCTCACCGACCAACAACAACAACAAAACAAAACTCACCAGACAGGTCCGGTTGAGAAGTTCGCCCATTTGGGGCGCCAGATTGACCATCTCGGCATTAAAGAGGAACAACTCCTCCGCAGAGTTGGCGAAGATGAACAGAACCTCCGGCTCACTCCTGGAACAGACAAACGTTGTACAAGGGTTTCCTTTAATGAGTTTGTGACAAGTAGAGAGAGAGAGAGAGAGAGAGAGAGAGAGAGAGAGAGAGAGAGAGAGAGATAGAGAGAGAGAGAGAGAGAGAGAAGGGTGGGAAAGCAAATTCGACATGTTCATGTAATATTCTATTACTGATTTATATTCTGAAATGTCTTTTAGAGCATAATCAGATAGTAGGTTGGCTTGGCTAAAAAATATAAGACATGAAGCTGCGTACGATCAAAGAAGACTTTGTGAATATTGTTGTATAATTCAACTGTGGTGAGGAACAATTTTTATTATACAATAGACATTCAGCTATGTAGAACATTTTACCAAATTAATCTCTCAGTACTAGATGTAAGAGAAAATTATACTTAAGTATTAATCTACACAGTCATGTGACAACACACAGTACGTACCCTATAGCAGGCAGCTTCGTCTCCGGCACTGGTACCAACGGCCGGTCGATCTCTTCACACGTGACCAACTTGGTTGGGGTTGCGGCTGGCAACGGTTCCGCTGACGAGGAATGTCCAACTGCTGAAGACGTCTCCGCTGATGAGGACGAGTCTGGAGTGTCGACCATAGACAGCAGCCCTGACTGAGACAACCAGGCTGGGGTGAAGTTCTCCAACGGCTGTTCCTTGACCACGTCTCCGAGAACGGACGTCTTCGTCGTTCCTCCACGACCTCTCAACAAGCCTGACCCTGCTCCGTGACTCCGGCCACGACCTCGGACAAACATCTTGGAGCTGACCGTCTTCTGGCTCACGACCAGTTTCCGGGCAGTAGAAGACTCGTCACACAACTCTTGGTACATGATGTCTCAACTCAGATGCTGGAAGGAACAATCACAGACAACACGGTCAATATCACGCAGAAATCAGGACGCTGTTTTTTTAAAGCTGAAATAATATGTGAAGGGGCCTTTAATAGTAATTCATGTTAACTATATAGTACAGATGTTATTTCAAGCTCTAAATAAAAAGGCACAGAGTTGTATATAATCTAATTTTATAGTTCGTGCATCATGAACTGATGATAACCTTTGACGTCCAAAGAAGAGGAGAAGTTGTAGACCGTTCTAACTGCCAGATGTGAAGACAGAAAAAGTAAAGAAAATGACAGCAAATAACTTGTGGTAACCACAAACGCCATAACTCTCCAAACAGCGCTGTTCCTTTCTTAAAGTGATGAGCCTGTCTCCCTAAACATGTGGTTAGTCGGTGAAACCTTCTTATGACTTCGCCTGTGACTTTCAAGGGCTCTTTTATTTTTTTTTTACAAGATTTGTTTATACTGTAAATATGGTGCAACCCCCTTCCCCCAGAAAAACCCCCACCAAACCCCTGTCACTAATTATTTTAAAAAATCCAGGGTTGTGGTCAGTGGCGGAGTGTTTACCAAGCACAACCCTACAGTCAATGTTGGAGATGTAAAACAAGGAGCAATCTGCTAATAAACTGACAGCCATGCAGTGAAAACAGAAGAACTGCCACCGGGGAAGAAAAACACGTGTGTTCAGTACAAAGAGTGCCCATTATCGAAGGGAGACAACCCGTCTTTCCTATAGAAGATCTGTGTTTTCCCCCTTGTTTACCCAATCAGGCGGGACCAATGAGGGCGGGACTTACGCCAGAGACCGCCTAGAACGCAGTAGACCGTGGTCGGTGGGGCGGGACTTACGGTAGACCACTGTAGCGTGGTAACCCTTCAACTAAACACGCATCACCTAAAGTCCTACTTTACTTACAAAACAAAGAACAAAGAAATCACTAACTAAAGACCCTCAAAACTCTACTCTTTCAAGCTTCAAAGTGCATAATTTTTAAAATGCTAAGGATTCTCAATTCCCCCCTCCTCTTTTCCCCTCGCTGTTAGCTGTAATATAACTAAAAAGAGCTGCTACGACTTCCGGGCCACACTGTGTATTGTCCATTATCCCGCCATAAGTCCTCACCACGTGTACGCTTCGCTTTGAGGAAAATCAAATTGAAGGGCTGATAATGCAAAAAGTGCCTTAATGCCATTTTGGCGATACAGCGAATCTTTGCCCATCATGTTCGATCACTTCCCCTATGTTAAGCGTTGCCAATATCACCAAAAAGGCCAAAGTGCAACTTCTCTAGTGCTTACACATTCATGTGACAGTCAATTTTTCAGCAAAAAGTGTCTAAGTACGTTCAGGAATAGCATTATGTCGTATCAGCCAATGTCACCGTAACAGACAATCTGAAGTAGCCAATGTCATCGTAACAAACAATCTGAAGTCTATATTGACAAGTCTATGGAAGTTACATACTGACAACAATGGCCGATGGGTGTTCTTGCGAGTTGAAAATAAAACAAGGAAACAAACGAAACAGACTATAGACGTATATTTGTATGATTAATATTATTTAAGCTTAAATCTTAGTTCAACTTCAAGAGGAAATAGTAAAGTGAAGAACCCACCACCCATCATCAACTAACCATTGAAACTCGTGAATTGATAACCTGTCAAGAATTTAATTCCCCCCCCCCCTTCCCTTCCCTTCCCGCTATCCATGAAAGTGTGATAACCAAAAAGAGCGCGTGCCATATCACCAGGGTTATTGTTGTGTATGACAGGACAACTGAGGCCTTTGTTTACATCGGAGCGTGGACTTGACAAGTTCATCACACGTCTGGTCAGACTACCCGGACGTAGACCAGGCGCCCGGGGCAGCCACCGCTAACCAGGATCAAAGCACTGTGTCCGGTGGTCACATGATTGTTACACGGCTTAGCCGGCTGAATTATGTTATGGCAACATTTTCTTTATTGCGTTGGATTTCTAGATGTGTAACGGGTACACACTGGTGGACTATTGCTGGGTGTGTTAGAGTTACCCCCCCTTCTACATACACACAAAGTGGCTTTAATCGCTGTTATTTCTTTCTACCTCAAGAAAATGGCGTCAAAGTAAAACAGCTAGAGTTTGCACAATTGAAAGTACGACCTGTTTCCTTGCCAATTCAAGAAAATTAACTACAGATTCTCTCTCACCCCCTTCTTCCTCAGTCTGTCCTATATTCTTTATTCACGACCTTCAATTTTTTGGGCCATTTAAGTTGGCAAGAAAAGAGGAACGTTTCTTTCAATGAACCAAACAATCTAGATTTAAATGAACAGCAGCGAAATATAATATCATTCTATAACAACGGTACATGATCCTCTAAAATAAACAACGGAATAGAGAAGACTGTCGATAGAAGGTCTACGTTACAGAATAAAACAGAACACAATGACCGGTCTTGTTGAAACGATATAGTAACGTCATGGTGCGGCCATCATAGGCTAAGTCAACCTCGTGGTCAAAATGGAAAGTCGCCATTTTGTAATTTCCTCCTCGTGGTGTATCATTTGGTATTAAAATTATGTTTTCAAAGTGTTGGGCCGTTATCTTTGATAAAGACATATTATCAATGGGTTTTTTATTATTAAAAAGGTGTATTATAAAACAACAATGGGGTTTCTTGATAAAATTAAATGTCAAAATTGCAACAACAAAAAAAGAATTGGGCCATGTTGACAGCACCATGAAAATAAGTTGTTGAATGCTTAAATCAATAAATAATGATTACATGCAATATACACAAATAAATGCATCAGATAAATAGATACATAAACAGAAAGTACTTACCAACTGAAAGCCACAAATTCAGAAATCTTCCACAAACTGGAAAAGAACACAAGTGTCGATGATGAAAACGGAGAAAACAGCTACGTGCGTCAACGTCGATGATCGATGTGATAATGAGGAAGGTACAACAAAATCTCAGGTGAAATTTTCCCGCCGGCCTCGTTTTGGAAAGTGACCTATCCTGTTGGTCAGGTAGCGTTTTCCTGAACACAAAGGACACCCTTATTGGTCAGATGTTTGGCTGATTGAGGTAGACCCGTCATTGGTCAGGTGACTTGGGTACCATATATGGATATTGATATAGCAGACCCGGCAGTGTTGATAAACTGATGATAATAAAAATTATGTAAACAATAATAAAAAGATAATAATAAAAATGGAAATAAACATTTGAAATACAATTAAACTTACAATTAAAATTATAATTAAAATTAAAATCACAAATAAAATAACAATTAAAATTAAAATAGTTAAAAGATTAAATTGATTTTTAAAATAATAATGATTAGAAGAGAGAGAGAGAGAGAGAGAGAGAGAGAGAGAGAGAGAGAGAGAGAGAGAG
>NW_004797915.1:121717-127430 GCF_000002075.1 Aplysia californica | reverse complement strand
TTAGTCATATTATAACATTTGATAATGTATATTTTCAGTAGTAAAAGACAATTAAATCAGTTACCCAAAAAAGCTACATTTAGGCAAAAAGATGCAAAAGTCAAGATTTTGAAAACAAACAAAACGAAAAATAGCTCTAGATTTCGTGAGACAGATCGCAATATACCTCGTAACAAGGAGCAAATAATGAATAAGTCAATCGACTTACTGGGTGGGAAACCCCCCCCAGAGGTAAAGATAAAGAGGGGGGGAGGAGACAGAGAGAGACAGACAGACAGAAAGAGAGAGACAGACAGACAGAAAGAGAGAGAGAGAGAGAGAGAGAGAGAGAGAGAGAGAGAGAGAGAGAGAGAGAGAGAGAGAGAGAGAGAGAAGAGAGAGAGAGGAGAGAGAGAGGAGAGAGAGAGGAGAGAGAGAGAGGAGAGAGAGAGAGAGAGAGAGAGAGAGAGAGAGAGAGAGAGAGAGAGAGAGAGAGAGAGAGAGAGAGAGAGAGGGAGAGATACAGTAAGGCAGTACATGTAATTGAAACAGAGAAGAAGTGAAAGCTCATAATAAATCTTCCTTACCATAGGACTAGTTCTGCTCACGTGGACCCGTGCGACGTGGTCAGATTCCTCATGTTCATACAGCAGTGGCCCCTGTACTACTTGGGAGGTGGGTGTGGCAGCGCTGGCCTCACCCACACGGGTCTGTACTTGCCTAAAAGGCTTGACCACTGCCCCTGGACGAGCAGAACTAATAGTTGAAGTGACCTCTGACTTGATCAGCATTGAGTTGACCAACTGACCGTCGGGCAGTGTCAGATCCACAACACAACACCCACCTGAAACAAAATATCACATGTATGATAATCCCGTAACTATGAGCAGGTATGTCTTATTGACTGTTCAGAAAAGGAACAAAAAATACATGAAGATGGCTGAGCTATAAAAACAAAATTAACACCTGTCTTTACCTTCTTCAAAGCATTATTCAAATCAGAAAACTATTAGTCTTTTCTGTTATTTCAATGATTTAAAAATTTTAAAACTCTAGACACATCTAAGAAAAAACTATAATTGCTAAGGACAACTCCAATCTCTTTAAACTCGTTTGATCAAATCGTGTAACTTGTCATTTTGGCATCTTTCCGCTCCAACAAACTTTTAAAGTTTTCAACGTACAACCGAGCGGATTCCTTGCAGACCTATATAAACGAAACCTTCCAAGTGCTAGTTCAAACTTCCAACAGAGAATCAGTCTTACCTGTATGGTGAACAACTCTCGCCACAAAGGTTTGCTTTTTCCAGATCCCACGGAAAATCTTCTGTATATCTGAGAGCCACGAGCCTTGGCGGTCCTGGAGAAAGTTTAAAGATTGTTACTTCCAAATCATTACAAGTTTACATGACAAGGAGAAAGTTTAAAGATTGTTACTTCCAGTCCACTACAAGTTTGATTGACAAAGAATTAGAGAAAAGAACAACGTGACAAAGACAAACAGACAGACTGAAAGACGAACAAGTAAAAAGACAAACTGACACAGATGGACTTTAGAACTTTGAATGTCATTATTTTTTAAAATTTAAAGAAGAAAAAGAAAACCACTGGTTATAGCCTTAAACTAAAAGAGAATTGTAGGAAGACCGAAGAGATAAGAAGTATCAGATAAAAATGAAATGGATCTCCAAGAGCAAAAAACACAGACAGCATTCTTTGCCATTGGTTTTACAAGTGCCTTCCCTTTGGCTTGTTCTTATATCTACAGCAGAGAGGGAGAGAGAGAGGGAGAGAGAGAGAGAGAGAGAGAGAGAGAGAGAGAGAGAGAGAGAGAGAGAGAAAGAAAGAGAGAAACAGAGAGTAAAAGAGATAGAGAGAGGGGTGTGTGTGTGTGTGTGTGCAAAATTGGTAAAGGAAAAACAAATTAAAGAAACAAGCTAAACAGAACTAAGCCACACTATTTTATATTGCTTACCTCCGGCTTCCTGAGCTTACATGGCCAGGCCATAGGCGGTGTGTTCAGCACCAGTTCTTCCCTTGGGATTTCCCTCACGGAGTCCAGAGACACCAGCTCGCTGTTCCCGAAGTCGATAAAGTTCACTCGGACCTGCAAGGCCATACACATACGTCGTTAAAATGACAATAAGGAATTTGTTGGGCTTCATTGTTATATACTATACACCCAAGGAAAAGTAAGAACAATTTCGAGTTATTATTGTATATTATCTTTAAAAAATTAAATCTCTCCCATATGTGAGTACAACAAAGTTCTAGAAAGTGGCACCATATGATCCTACACACAGTTTTTTGTTGTGGCACATCTCTATTTCTCTCTCTTTCTTTCTCTCTTTATATATATATATATATATATATATATATATATATATATATCCCCCCCCTCTCTCTCTCTCTCTCTCTCTCTCTCTCTCTCTCTCTCTCTCTCTCTCTCTCTCTCTCTCTCTCTCTCTCTCTCTCTCCCTCTCTCCCCCCTCTTTACAAGACAACTCAGATACAAGATTTCCCCGGCCCTGGTCTATGCGACAAGAACAAAGGTCAGCACTCACCTGATCTTCTCCTACGTCTTCCACCTTGGCTCTGTAACAGCCTTCCCCACACTGTACTGCAACCAGACACCCAGTTCTCACATCCTTCTTGTCCACAGCTGGACAGTCCTGCCATTGAAAATATTGGTAGAATGAGATTAGGATTATCAACTGTTAATAGATGATGCTTTTCCTTCACAAATATCATAATGAAATGGTGAAAATTGTGTCTCCAATACCATCATAATCTCCCCTTGTCCTAGATCCCCATCCAGCACCCCTCTTCTTTTTATGCAATGTGGAGTTTCGATATAATTTCCAAAGGGTTCAATTTAGACATTGAGACAGTTTGAATGAAAGTTTGATAGTTTTCTATTCCTACAAACTGCTTTTGTTTTATGTTTTATTCGTATTCCCAGAACCACCCACTGACACCCCCTCCCTGCATCACAGACCAACAACAACAACAACAACAACAACAACAACAACAACAACAACAACAACAACAACAACAACAACAACAAACTCACCAGACAGGTCCGGTTGAGAAGATCGCCTATTTGGGGCGCCAGATTGACCATCTCGGCATTAAAGAGGAACAACTCATCCGCAGAGCTGGCGAAGATGAACAGAACCTCCGGCTCACTCCTGGAACAGAGAAACGTTGTACAAGGGTTTCCTTTAATGAGTTTGTGACAAGTAGAGGGAGAGAGAGAGAGAGAGAGAGAGAGAGAGAGAGAGAGAGAGAGAGAGAGAGAGAGAGAGAGAGAGAGAGAGAGAGAGAGAGAGAGAGGGGAGAGAGAAAAGTTCAGAAAGAAATTTTACTTCTTGATATGATGTAAAATTATATTATTGCTGGTTTAGATAATGGCTTGAAAGGAATATTTGAGTTGGCTAAGAAATATAATTTATAAACATACATACGATTAAAGAAGAATCTGAATAAAGTTTTAAATTTTATTATTGTCCAGAAACGAGTCTCATTATAAAATACACATTCAGCTATGTAGAACATTTTACCAAGTTAATCTTTCAGTCACACATGTGTGGTAGATGAAGAAAAAAATATATTTAAGATTTACTCAACACAGTCATGTGACAACACACAGTACGTACCCTATAGCAGGCAGTTTCGTCTCAGGCACTGGTACCAACGGCCTGCCGATCTCTTCACACGTGACCAACTTGGTTGGGGTTGCGGCTGGCAACGGTTCCACTGACGAGGAAGGTTCAACCGAAGAAGACAACTTCCCAGACAAGGAAAGTCCAACTGCTGAAGACGTCTCCGCTGATGAGGACGAGTCTGGAGTGTCGACCATAGACAACAACCCTGACTGAGACAACCAGGCTGGGGTGAAGTTCTCCAACGGCTGTTCCTTGACCACGTCTCCGAGAACGGACGTCTTCGTCGTTCCTCCACGACCTCTCAAGAAGCCTGACCCTGCTCCGTGACTCCGGCCACGACCTCGGACAAACATCTTGGAGCTGACCGTCTTCTGGCTCACGACCAGTTTCCTGGCAGTAGAAGACTCGTCACACAACTCTTGGTACATGATGTCTCAACTCAGATGCTGGAAGGAACAATCACAGACAACACGGTCAATATCACGCAGAAATCAGAACTCTGATTTGTTTTTGGTACATATATATTATGAAGGAGATTCTAGTAGCAAATGTTAATTGTATAGTACACATATTTCAAGCTCTATAGAAACAGGACAGGGTTGTTTATAATCAAATCTGACAGTTTGTTAATCAGGAACTGATCAAAAACCTTTGATCTTCGAGGAGGATGAGAAGTTGTAGACCGTGCTAGCTACTTGTGATGAAGAGAGAAAAAGTACAGAAAATAATAACACGCAACATGTCATGGTCACAAACATCACAACTCTCCGTACAGTGCCATTCCCTTTCCTGAAGTGGTGAGCTTGTCTCTCTAAACATTGGTTAGTTGGGGAAACTTTCTTTTGGCTTCGCGTGCTAACTTCAAGCGCTATTCTTTTTCAGATAATAGTGTATTATGTATTTAATCTTATTATTTTGCAAGCAACCCCCCCCCCCCCAAGAAAAAACCCTAAGAAAATCAAATAGAATGTAACAAAAATAAAATAAGTAAGTAAAAAAGCTCCTGGCACTGAAAGAAACTAAAAGCTTCAGGAGGGGCAACGACCTACAGTCAGTGTTGGAGATGTACAACCAAGAGAATTCTGCTCATAACTGGCAACGCATTGAAAAAAGAACTGCAACCAAGGAAGAAATGCAAACGGGGAGGAAATCTAAGTCTGTTCTGTGCAGTCCTCATTATGGAAGGGACATAACTACTCTTTCCGATAAAAGATCTATCTATGTTTTCACCAATGCTTTTCCTTGCTCCGCATTCTGTAATTATATCAGGCAATTTCCAGCCGAAAAAAATTAGGTGTAGCTTTGGCTGTTCAGGATTTCGGCTCCGATACAAGGGAAAAAATAAAATAAATCTGTGGCCTTTCTGGCATGGACTAATTCGTGTTCACCAAGACATCAATAAAGGTGTCTAAGGAGATCCACAAACTGATTCGATTTTAAAATCATAATTTCTCAACATTTTTCGGGTGTACTTGTGAGTTTGGGATTTGTTTTCACTTACAGTTTAGAAATAAAGTCTCAAGTAAGAAACAGACTATTGTTAATTCTGTACACAATTTTGTAACGCCACCATCTTTGGGTTAGACACCCCTAGCGCTGTCGTTACCGTGGCCAATCAGGCGGGACTTACGCCAGAGACCGCCTAGATCGCAGTAGACCGTGGTCGGTGGGGCGGGACTTACGGTAGACCACTGTAGCGTGGTAACAATTCAACTAAACACGCAACAACAAAAGTCCTACTTAATTTACAAATCAAAGAACAAAAAAATCACTTACTAGAGACCCCCAAAACTCTACTCTTTCAAGCTTCAAAATGCATGATTTCTAAAAGGCTAAGGATTCTCCATTCCCCCCCTCCTCTTTTCCCCTCGATGGTAGCTGTAATATAATTTTTAAAAAGAGCTGCTACGACTTCCGGGCCACACTGTGTGTTGTACGATATCCCACCACAAGTCCTCACCTTCACCACGTGCAAGCTACGCTTTGCCGAAATTCACATTGGAAAGGTGATCAAGCAAAACGTGCCTTAAAGGGATTTTGAGAAAATCGGCAACCCATTTGTCCGT
>NW_004797915.1:116722-121617 GCF_000002075.1 Aplysia californica | reverse complement strand
CAAATATCATAATGAAATGGTGAAAATTGTGTCTCCAATACCATCATAATCTCCCCTGGTCCTAGATCCCCATCCAGCCCCCCTCTTCTTTTTATGCAATGTGCAGTTTCGATATAATTTCCAAAGGGTTCAATTTAGACATTGAGACAGTTTGAATGAAAGTTTGATAGTTTTCTATTCCTACAAACTGCTTTTGTTTTATGTTTTATTCGTATTCCCAGAACCACCCACTGACACCCCCCTCCCTGCATCACAGACCAACAACAACAACAACAACAACAACAACAACAACAACAACAACAACAACAACAACAACAAAAACAAACTCACCAGACAGGTCCGGTTGAGAAGATCGCCTATTTGGGGCGCCAGATTGACCATCTCGGCATTAAAGAGGAACAACTCCTCCGCAGAGTTGGCGAAGATGAACAGAACCTCCGGCTCACTCCTGGAACAGACAAACGTTGTACAAGTGTTTCCTTTAATGAGTTTGTGACAAGTAGAGAGAGAGAGAGAGAGAGAGAGAGAGAGAGAGAGAGAGAGAGAGAGAGAGAGAGAGAGAGAGAGAGAGAGAGAGAGAGAGAGAGAGAGAGAGAGAGAGAGAGAGAGAGAGAGAGAGAGAGAGAGAGAGAGAGAGAGAGAGAGAGAGAGAGAGAGGGGAGAGAGAAAAGTTCAGAAAGAAATTTTACTTCTTGATATGATGTAAAATTAAATTATTGCTGGTTTAGATTAATGGCTTGAAAGGAATATTTGAGTTGGCTAAGAAATATAATTTATAAACATACATACGATTAAAGAAGAATCTGAATAAAGTTTTAAAGTTTATTATTGTCCAGAAACGAGTCTCATTATAAATTACAAATTCAGCTACGTAGAACATTTTACCAAGTTAATCTTTCAGTCACACATGTGTGGTAGATGAAGAAAAAATATATTTAAGATTTACTCAACACAGTCATGTGACAACACACAGTACGTACCCTATAGCAGGCAGTTTCGTCTCAGGCACTGGTACCAACGGCCGGTCGATCTCCTCACACGTGACCAACTTGGTTGGGGTTGCGGCTGGCAACGGTTCCACTGACGAGGAAGGTTCAACCGAAGAAGACAACTTCCCAGACAAGGAAAGTCCAACTGCTGAAGACGTCTCCGCTGATGAGGACGAGTCCCGAGTGTCGACCATAGACAGCAGCCCTGACTGAGACAACCAGGCTGGGGTGAAGTTCTCCAACGGCTGTTCCTTGACCACGTCTCCGAGAACGGACGTCTTCGTCGTTCCTCCACGACCTCTCAAAAAGCCTGACCCTGCTCCGTGACTCCGGCCACGACCTCGGACAAACATCTTGGAGCTGACCGTCTTCTGGCTCACGACCAGTTTCCGGGCAGTAGAAGTCTCGTCACACAACTCTTGGTACATGATGTCTCAACTCAGATGCTGGAAGGAACAATCACAAACAACACGGTCAATATCATACAGAAATCAGGACTCTGGTTTGTTTTACGAGTATCTTAAATAAAATGTAAAGGGGCTTGTAATAGCAATTCATGTTAACTCTAAAGTACAGACGTTATTTCAAGCTCTAAATAAAATGGCATGGAGTTTTTTATAATCTAGTTTGATAGTTCGTGCATCATGAACTGATGGTGACCTTAGAGATTCAAAAAAGAGGAGAAGTTGTAGACCGTGCTAACTACTAGATGTGAAGAGAGAGAGAGAGTAAAGAAAATGACATCAAACAACTTGTGGTGACCACAAACGCCATAACTCTCCAAACAGCGCTTTTTCCTTTCTTAAAGTGACGAGCCTGTCTCCCTAAACAAGTGGTTAGTCGGTGAAACCTTTTTTTATGACTTTGCTTGTGATTTTCAAGCGGTTTTCTTTTTTTTTAGAAGATTTGTTTATAATCTAAATATTTAGCGAACACCCCCACCCCAAAACCCCCACCCAAGACTAACACTGACAGATTCTTAAAAAAGCCAGAGATGGGGACAGTGGATAAGTGTTTACCCTACACAAACCTACAGTCAATGTTGGAGATGTAAAGCAAGGAGCAATCGGCTAATAAATTAACGCCTATACTATACAAAAAAAGGAAAAAAACTGCAACCGGGGAAAACATTCAAGACTGTTTACTACAACACGAAAACGTCACATGTAAATTGATTCAAGTAGATGAATAACGTCTGTATATTAAATATTAACTTTCGCTCTTTAGTGAATTTAAATATTCACAAACTCAACGTTTAATGTGCATAAAGCTGTTAACGATTTTAGCTTCCACGGAGATGAAAAATAAAAATAGATTTGTGGACTTTATAGCGTGGACTAATTCAAGTACAACAAGACATCAAGAAAGGTGTCTAAGGAGAGACACAAACTGATTCTATTTTAAAATTGTAATTTCTCAATTATTTTTTTCGGGTGTACATCGGAGTTTGGGATTTGTTTTCACTTACAGTTCAGATATAAAGTCTTGAGTAAGAAACAGACTATTGTTAATTCTGTATCCAATTTTGTAACGCCACCATCTTTGGGTTACACACCCCTAGCGCTGTCGTTACCGTGGCCAATCAGGCGGGACTTACGCCAGAGACCGCCTAGATCGCAGTAGACCGTGGTCGGTGGGGCGGGACTTACGGTAGACCACTGTAGCGTGGTAACCCTTCAACTAAACACGTTCTACCAAAAGTCTTATTTTACTACGTATATAAAGAAAAAGGAAATACAGAACAAAATACCCTTAAATCTCTTACTCTGATATTTTAACAAGCACTAAGGATCCCCCCCTCCCCCTTTCCCTTGCCGATAGCTGTAGTATAACCAGAAAGAGCTACTGCGACTTCCGGGTCACACTGTGTGTTGTACGATTTCCCGCCATAAGTTCTCACCACGTGTGTGCTTCGCTTTGCCGAAATTCAAATTGAAGGGTTTGGGGCAAAAAGTGCCTAAACACCGTTTTGTCGTAACAGAAATTCTTTGCCCATCATTTTCGATCCCTTCCCTTGTTTGAGTGTCACCAATATCACCAAAAGGTCAAAGTGCAACTTCCCTAGCGCTTGAACATTCACACATTTCTTTTTTTCAGCATGAACTGCCTAGGTGTGTCCAAGAATAACCTTATGCCGTATCAGCCAATGTCATCGTAGCAGACAATCTGAAGTCTATATTGACAAGTCTATGGAAGTTAGAGGTTGACAACAATGGCCGATGGGTGTTCGCGCGAGTTGAAAATAAAGGAAGGAAACAAACGAAACAGACTATAGACGTACATCTGCATGATCAATTTTTTAAATCATAGTTCACCTTCAAGAGAATATAGGAAGGCTAAGGACCCCTCCCCCCCATGACCAAGTGGACAATGACACTCGTGATATGGTAACATGTCAAAAATTTACCCCCCCCCTCCCTCCCTCCCCTATCCATGAAAGTGTGATAACCAAAAAGAGCGCGTGCCATATCACCAGGGTTATTGTTGTGTATGACGGGACAACTGATGCCTTTGTTTACATCGGAGCGTGGACGTGACAAGTTCATGACACGTCTGGTCAGACTGCCCGGACGTAGACCAGGCGCCCGGGGCAGTAACCGCTAACTAGGATCAAAGCACTGTGTCCGGTGGTCACATGATTGTTACGTGGCTAAGCCGGCTGAATTATGCCATGGCAACATTTTTTTACAAAGGATTTTGTGTTTTGTAAAGGTTACACACTGGTGAACTGCCCACGGGGTGTGTTAGCGTTAGCAAAAATGTAACAAAATCCAAAATTCACTGAACCCTATGACGTTATAATATAAGGGAATGGTGTCCGAGTAGAATCGGAGGTTTCATCACTGAAAGTATAAACAGGATCCTTTGATATTCGAGCATTCATCAACTACAGACCCCTTAGACTATCCTATGTTCTTTGTTCCTGGTCATAATGTTTATTAAGAAAAGAGGAACGTTTCTTTCAATAAGTGTAAAAATCTAAATTTTAAGTTTATCTTTGCCAACACGAACAGCAGAGAAATACAATACTATGAAGGATAATCATTCCATAACAACCGTAAATGATCCTCTAAAATAAACAACGGAAAAGAGAAGACTGTCGATAGAAGGTCTACGTTATAGAATAAAACAGAACACAATGACCGGCCTTGTTGAAACGTTATAGTAACGTCATGGTGCGGCCATCATAGGCTAAGTCAACCTCGTGGTCAAGATGGAAAGTCGCCATTTTGTCATTCCCTCCTCGTGGTGCATCATTTAGTCTCAATATTATGTTTCCAAAGTGTCGGACCGTTATCTATAATTAAGACGTACCCATTTTTGAAAATCTTTATTAAAAAGGTGTACTATAAAACAACGATAGAGTTTTCTCGATAAATCTCAAAAGTGCAAACAATGAATTCGGCCATGTTGGTCGCACCATGACAATAAGTTGTTGAATGCTTAACTCAAAAAATAAATATTACATGTATATAACATACATACATAAATAAATGCATCAGATAAATAGATACATAAACAGAAAGTACTTACCAACTGAAAGCCACAAACGAAGAAATCTTTCACAAACTGGAAAAGAACACAATCGTCGATGATGAAAACGGAGAAAACAGCTACGTGCGTCAACGTCGATGATCGATGCGATAATGAGGAAGGTACAACAAAATCTCAGGTGAAATTTTCCCGCCGGCCTCGTTTTGGAAAGTGACCTATCCTGTTGGTCAGGTAGCGTTTTCCTGGACACCTTATTGGTCAGATGATTGGCTGACTGAGGTAGACCAGTCCTTGGTCAGGTGACTTGGGTACCATATATGGATATTGATATAGCAGGCGCAGTATAGGGAAAATGTTAATTTTAAAATATATTATTATTATTATTATTATTATTATTATTATTATTATTAT
>NW_004797915.1:113162-116622 GCF_000002075.1 Aplysia californica | reverse complement strand
TCCCACTCTTTATCTTGCTAATAGCATTAATAATATAACCAAAAAGAGCTGCTACAACTTCCGGGTCACACTGTGAGTTGTAATATTTCCCGCCATAAGTTCTCACCACGTGCACACTTCGTTTTGCCGAAAGTCAAATTGAAGATATGCTGATCGTGCAAAAAGTGCCTTAACGCCATTTTGACGATTCAGAGATTCTCTACCCCTCATTCCAGATTACTTCCACTGTTTAAACGTTGACAGTATCACCAAAATGCCAAAGTGCATCTTGAACAGTGTTTAAAGATTCATGCGTCAGTCAATTTTCCAACAAGAGGTGTCTAAGCCCGTTCAAGAATAGCCGTATGTCGTATCAGCCAATGTCATCGTAACAGACAATCTGAAGTCTATATTGACAAGTCTATGGAAGTTACATACTGACAACAATGGCCGATGGGTGTTCTCGCTAGTTGAAAATAAAACAAGGAAACAAACGAAACAGACTATAGACGTATATTTGTATGATTAATATTATTTAAGCTTAAATCTTAGTTCAACTTCAAGAGGAAATAGTAAAGCGAAGAACCCACCACCCACCATCAACTAACCATTGAAACTCGTGAATTGATAACCTGTCAAGAATTTAATCTCCCCCCCCCCTCCTCCTTCCCTTCCCTTCCCGCTATCCATGAAAGTGTGATAACCAAAAAGAGCGCGTGCCATATGACCAGAGTTATTGTTGTGTATGACAGGACAACTGAGGCCTTTGTTTACATCAGAGCGTGGACGTGACAAGTTCATGGCACGTCTGGTCAGACTGCCCGGACGTAGACCAGGCGCCCGGGGCAGCCACCGCTAACCAGGATCAAAGCACTGTGTCCGGTGGTCACATGATTGTTACACGGCTTAGCCGGCTGAATTATGTTATGGCAACATTTTCTTTATTGTGTTGGATTTCCAGATGTGTAACGGGTACACACTGGTGGACTATTGTTGGGTCTGTTAGAGTTACCCCCCCCCCTCTACATACACACAAAGTGGCTTTAATCGCTGTTATTTTTTTCTATCTCAAGAAAATGGCGTCAAAGTAAAACAGCTAGAGTTTGTACAATTGAAAGTACGACCTGTTTCCTTGCCAATTCAAGAAAATTAACTACAGATTCTCTCTCACCCCCTTCTTCCTCAGTCTGTCCTATATTCTTTATTCACGACCTTCAATTTTTTGGGCCATTTAAGTTGGCAAGAAGAGAGGAACGTTTCTTTCAATGAACCAAACAATCTAGATTTAAATGAACAGCAGCGAAATATAATATCATTCTATAACAACGGTACATGATCCTCTAAAATAAACAATGGAATAGAGAAGACTGTCGATAGAAGGTCTACGTTACAGAATAAAACAGAACACAATGACCGGTCTTGTTGAAACGATATAGTAACGTCATGGTGCGGCCATCATAGGCTAAGTCAACCTCGTGGTCAAAATGGAAAGTCGCCATTTTGTAATTCCCTCCTCGTGGTGTATCATTTGGTATTAAAATTATGTTTTCAAAGTGTTGGGCCGTTATCTTTGATAAAGACATATTATCCATGGGTTTTTTATTATTAAAAAGGTGTATTATAAAACACCAAGGGGGTTTTCTTGATAAAAATTAAATGTCAAAATTGCAACAACAAAAAAGAATTGGGCCATGTTGACAGCACCATGAAAATAAGTTGTTGAATGCTTAAATCAATAAATAATGATTACATGCAATATACACAAATAAATGCATCACATAAGTAGATACATAAACAGAACGTACTTACCAACTGAAAGCCACAAACGAAGAAATCTTCCACAAACTGGAAAAGAACACAAGTGTCGATGATGAAAACGGAGAAAACAGCTACGTGCGTCAACGTCGATGATCGATGTGATAATGAGGAAGGTACAACAAAATCTCAGGTGAAATTTTCCCGCCGGCCTCGTTTTGGAAAGTGACCTATCCTGTTGGTCAGGTAGCGTTTTCCTGAACACAAAGGACACCCTTATTGGTCAGATGTTTGGCTGATCGAGGTAGACCCGTCATTGGTCAGGTGACTTGGGTACCATATATGGATATTGATATAGCAGACCCGGCAGGGTTGATAAACTGATGATAATAACAATTATGTAAACAATAATAAAAAGATAATAATAAAAATGGAAATAAACATTTGAAATACAATTAAACTTACAATTAAAATTATAATTAAAATTAAAATCACAAATAAAATAACAATTAAAATTAAAATAGTTAAAAGATTAAATTGATTTTTAAAATAATAATGATTAGAAGAAGAAGAAGAAGAAGAAGAAGAAGAAGAAGAAGAAGAAGAAGAAGAAGAAGAAGAAGAAGAAGAAGAAGAAGAAGAAGAAGAAGAAGAAGAAGAAGAAGAAGAAGAAGAAGAAGAAGAAGAAGAAGAAGAAGAACAACAACAACAACAACAACAACAACAACAACAACAACAACAACAACAACAACAACAACAACAACAACAGTAACGATAATAAATATAACATTGATGATACCACAGCTATAATATCAGAATCGGCTTGTTCATGCTGCTTGTTACACTAAAAAAAGTAAGATCTGAACCAGGTTAGAGAAATAATTGAAGGTTCAGTCAACGTGATTGTACCATGTACTTAAAAGTTTCCAGGAACCGTGGTGTATTTGATATTTTTAGAAATGTCCTGGATGTTTTATGTAAGTTTTCAACTCTGTGACAAATCTTTATTTCTTTGAGTTAAGTCTTTAGAACTGACGGGGGTATACATAGGCAGAAATGGGTCTGGGTGGGGGGGGGGGGAGGTCAGTTATCAGCCTTCTAAGTCCATACAACTCTCCCCAGGATTATCAGACCACAAGATAAGAGTCTTGTTCCACCGTGGGAGCTGCTACAACATTATGGAAAATGTACCCATATTGTTCTTTAACACGCCCAATAAAACGAAAGGCTGATCTGTTATCGACCCAAAACGTGATGTAAGGACACGATTATATGGATATTTTAAGTGACAAACTCTGGTTAGAAGGGGCGGGGTAAAAGGAAATGTGGGTTGGTGGAAACTGCATACGGTTGTATGTTTTGCGGCGTTGGACAAAGTTAACAGCCCTGTTTTGTTATTGGCCAACGATCGTGAATAGCAATCAACAGGGAAACTTGGTCGGCACAGAAGAGTTAAAGGAGGGGAATAAAAGACACGTGGGTGGGTGGAAACTGTAAGGTCGGACATTTTGGTGGGTTGGGCAAAGTTGTCCGTCCTGTGTTTTGTGACTGGTCAGCGGGCGTGACCAGCGGTCAACCGTGAAACATGTCTGTCGTCACGGCGGCTCACCACCACAGCTACAGAGACTTGTGTAACCATTGTGTCCGCCTCATGAAAAGGTTTTCTCCTCGCCTCACGGCGCTCTAGTGTGACGTCACGGCGCTCCAGCGTGATCTTTGACTCTCG
>NW_004797915.1:98847-111403 GCF_000002075.1 Aplysia californica | reverse complement strand
ACACACACACGCACACACACGAACACACACACACACACTCACACATCTTTATTGTTCAAATCATGGCACATTGGTTTGCTGTTTCAGCACGTACACACACACACACACACACACACACACACACACACACACACACACACACACACACACACACACACACACACACACACACACACACATATATATATATATATATATATATACACACACACATACACACACATACACACACATACATACACATACACACACATACATACACACACACACACCCACATAAACACACACACATCTTTATCGTCCGCAACTTGGAACTTTGGTTTGGTGTTTCACCATGTACGCACACACACACACACACACACACATATACACACACATACATACACACACCCCCACCCACATAAACACACACACCCACACCCACACATATACACCCACACAAATGCATCTTAATTGTCCACAACCTGGAACATTTGTTTGATGTTTCACCATGTACACACATACACACACACATACACACATACACACATACACACATACACACATACACACATACACACATACACACATACATACATACACACATACACACGTACACACATACACACTCACACACACATACACACATACACAAAAACACACATACACACTCACACACTCACACTCACACACATACACACATGCAGGTTTACAGTCACATACATCATGTAAATGAACAGTAATATCAAGAATAACAATGTTAAGCTAGGTACATAGTCAGTATTCTGATTGGAACTCAACGGTACTCTGATGCATGCTCTAAGGTCATGCATACTTATAACAAGATGGTTAAGATGGAAGAAGTTTGATGGATGATGGTAAGAATGACCTTCTGTATTATTCCTAGTTACAGATCAGAAGCGAAGGTCTTTTACTGGGACTCTCGTGGCCTAGAGGTTAAGGTGTTCGCCTCTCATCCAAAAATCCCGGGTTCGAATCCGGGTAGCGACAGAAAAAAATTTATTATCCTTTCACCTCCTTTCCTACTCTCTGACAATGTTCTGTCGCCTGCTTTCTTCTCCACTTTCTGCCCCCACCCCCTCACCTCCTTTCACCCTTCCTCTGGGCTCCTGACTCTTTCTGCAGCCTTTCTACTGTTTCTCATTGGCTCGTTCTTACTGCTGTCTTTTAGCCATACCCCTGATCTTATGGTAGGAAAGATCTACACCTAGCCTTCTCGGACAAGGGTGAAAAATCTCAGAGATCCCATGTGCAAGTTGCCCACGTTAAAGATCCCTTGGTGGTCTAAAATCGATAGAGTAGGCTTTGGCGCCACCACGGCAAAATTCAAAATTTCCTACCAACTGAAAAAGTTAAATGTGTCCCATACTCTTATATGACCTTTGCAGTTGTGAGCGCCGTAAAACATAATAATAATAATAATAATAATAATAATAATAATAATAATAATAATAATAATAATAATAATAATAATAATAATAATAATAATAATAATAATAATAATAATGAAAATAATAATAATAATAATAATAATAATAATAATAATAATAATAATAATAATAATAATAATAATAATAATAATAATAATAATAATAATAATAATAATAATAATAATAATAATATTATGAATAATAAATGACATTTATACAGCGATCAACCACGACTGAAGTACTCAGGCGTCTGAGCGCTTTACAATACAATACAGTGTACTATAGTTACATAAAACGTTGTGTTCTGACCAAAAGAAAATCACTCCAATATAAACCTTATTAATTTAAAAACAGAGAAGACTTCAGCTGACATTTGAAAGAATCAAAATATTTGACCTCTCGTAAAGTACTTGACAAAGCATTCCAGATCTTGGGGCCTTGGTTTTCAAATGCCCTTTTACTTATTCACCCATTGTTTTAAGTTTCATAGATGGCAAAAGAAATTTCTTTGTGTCAGCTGATGACCTTAAACTGCGACTTGGATCGTACAGTCTTAACAGATTTGATAAATATGTTGGCACATTATCATTCAAACATTTGTGACAAAGGGTGGCCAACTTGTACACAATTCTTTTCTCAACAGGAAGCCAACGCAATGTCCGTAAAAGAGGTTTATCAAAGTCTCGCTTTCTTTTCCGTAAAACTAAACGTGCAGCATTGTTTTGGAAAGTTTGAAGTCTTTTCACTTTCTCCAGTGATATTCCTGATAACAAGGAGTTACAATAATCGAGTCTTGATAAAACTAAGCTTGTCTCGTATAATCTTGTGCAGTTATTCCACACAGTTGACTTCTGACCTGTGAGTTGAAACAAGCTGCCTCTAAAACGTTCTACATGTAAATTACACTGTAAAAATGTTTACTCAATCAGTGTGATCTCAAGGTTTACACCAATAGAGGGAACTTCCCAAAACCTTCATCAACATAAGACAAAAGTGTCTAAAGTGTACATTGCTTGTGTGTCAAAATTTCATTTTGTGACAACATAATTGATTTGTTCTGTCTTAGCAAGAACAATTGTGTGAAATAATGTCGTTGGTTTCCTCATGGACTACAAGATGAAATGTTCATGTCTTAAGAAAAACAAAACTTGAGAGACTCTATGCTCTTAAAAAACGTCAATATTCATATGAGATCAAAAATGTGAGTTTTAAAATACGCGCCTATTTAAGACCATAAAAATAACCAGAAATCAAGAAGTCTTTTCAAGCTTTTCACTCTCAAGTACTTGTCCTTGAATTCCTGAAATATGCTACAGTCTGAGCTTTATATTCTATGTAGGGAGTGAGATACATTTGTCAGAGCTCATTTCAAAACAGAGATTTAGAAAGATGTTTCCATTCGAAACGTTTCTAAAACCGAGGTACAGACATGAAAAAATCTAGTAAAACAGCACTATGCATAAAACCAATATTGTTATGTAAAAAACCATAAGGATCAAAATCATAGTCTTGTATTATCTTGTGTAATTATTCCACCCAGCTGACGTCTAACATTGGCGCTTAAATGCCAAAAATTGAGTCGATAGTGCCGTAAAACATCTACTCAATCATGACGTCTAACATACGCGTTGAAACAAGCTTGACCGATCGACATGTAAATTATGTTATAAAAATGTTAACCTGTTCAGTCTGACTCCAATATTTACACCAAAACGAGGAACTTTTTAAAACCCTCATCAATATATGACGTGAATGTCAAAAGTGTACACTGCCCTTGTGTCTGTTCATTTTTCTCTTCGAGCTAGGTATTAAAAGATATGTTTTTAAAAGAACGTTTTATGCTTATGAGTTACAAATTTGAGTTTATCATACGTGCGTATTTAAGACCATAACAAAAATCAGAAGTCAAAGAAATCTTTTCAAGTATTTCACTCTCAAAAACTTGTCCTTGAATTCCTGAAATATGCAACAGTCTTAGCTTTATACTCTTTATACAATGTCAGATACATTTATCGAAGTTCAGGTTAAAAACAGAGACATAATAAGATATTTCTATTCATCACACGTCTAAAATCTGCGTTACAGATGTGAAATCTAACAAAACAGCACTTTGCATAAAACCAATATTCTTATATTCCAACACAAAGGATCCAACTCATAGTCTTGTACAATCGGGTGTAATTATTCGACACAGTTGAAACAAGCGGCCTCTAAAACGATTTACATGAACAAAATATTATCAGAATATTTACTCTCTCATTCTGATCTCAAGGTTTACACCACAAAGTGAAACTTTCCTAAACCCTCATCAACATAGGACTGGAAAGTCTAAAGTGTACATTGCTGTTGTGTCTGTTTATTTTTCCTTTAGGAGCTAGGTACGAACGACTCTATTGTTTAAAAAAACCAAAATGATATATTATTCTTTTGAGACATTAAATTTGAGTTTATCATACATGAGTATTTAAGACCCAAGCAATAATCAGAAGTCAAAGAAGTCCTTTCAAGTATTTCACTCTCAAGTATTTGTCCTTGAATTTCTAAAATATGCTACAGCCAGAGTTTTATACTCTCTTTCGGGAGTGACATACATTCCTCAGAGTTTAGTTTAAAACAGAGGCGTAATGAGATATCTATATTCATCACGTTTTAAAAAATCTGTGACACACATATAAAAATCTAGTAAAACAGCATTCGGCTAACCGTTAGTCCAGTAGGTATCTGTTATGGTACAAATAACACAGGTCCGACTCCTCAACTGGACGTTCTTGAAATGTGTGTGTCTGGAGAGTCTTCACGATTCTCCATCATGTCGGAAAAGTCCACTTGAAGAAGAAGGTGCGTTTAGTCGGAGGCCCTGAATGTTTAGAACTTCACAATGTACATGGGGGCGGAAAACTTAGACCACGCCCTCAGTTCTAGTAGTAAAGTGTCACTTTTGTATCCCATTTCACCGGCCGCTGATCACCTAAACAACTGCCATGAACCTCGGTCGAGTCACTGAGCCATGTTCCTCTACCAGCCTGTATTCATGCCATGAGCTTGGCTGTATCCAAACCGGTGTCCATTAGAGAACAGAATATCTCTCCACTGGCGCCAAGTCCAGTTCCGGCGCTGTAGGTCCCAAACCAATCAGCGCTGTGTGAGCCATGTCGTTAACCCGTGTCGTCTTTGACGCTCTCTTCTTTGAGTCGGGTCAACCTCAGTCCCGGAGAGTGTAGCCCATAGCTCGCATCTCTTCATCAATCTCCTGAAACTGTTCCAGAAATAACACAAGATTAGAAAGATCGCTGTATTATCTATCACGTTTTGTTTTGTTGTTCTTTATTTGGGGTTTTAGACAAGTGTACTTCTGATCACCTGTATTTAGTCATATTATAACATTTGATAATGTATATTTTCAGTAGTAAAAGACAATTAAATCAGTTACCCAAAAAAGCTACATTTAGGCAAAAAGATGCAAAAGTCAAGATTTTGAAAACAAACAAAACGAAAAATAGCTCTAGATTTCGTGAGACAGATCGCAATATACCTCGTAACAAGGAGCAAATAATGAATAAGTCAATCGACTTACTGGGTGGGAAAACCCCCCCAGAGGTAAAGATAAAGAGGGGGGGAGGAGACAGAGAGAGACAGACAGACAGAAAGAGAGAGACAGACAGACAGAAAGAGAGAGAGAGAGAGAGAGAGAGAGAGAGAGAGAGAGAGAGAGAGAGAAGAGAGAGAGAGGAGAGAGAGAGAAGAGAGAGAGAGGAGAGAGAGAGGAGAGAGAGAGGAGAGAGAGAGAGAGAGAGAGAGAGAGAGAGAGAGAGAGAGAGAGAGAGAGAGAGAGAGAGAGAGGGAGAGATACAGTAAGGCAGTACATGTAATTGAAACATAGAAGAAGTGAAAGCTCATAATAAATCTTCCTTACCATAGGACTAGTTCTGCTCACGTGGACCCGTGCGACGTGGTCAGATTCCTCATGTTCATACAACAGTGGCCCCTGTACTACTTGGGAGGTGGTTGTGGCAGCGCTGGCCTGACCCACACGGGTCTGTACTTGCCTAAAAGGCTTGACCACTGACCCTGGACGAGCAGAACTGACAGTTGAAGTGACCTCTGACTTGATCAGCATTGAGTTGACCAACTGACCGTCGGGCAGTGTCAGATCCACAACACAACACCCGCCTGAAACAAAATATCACATGTATGATAATCCCGTAACTATGAGCAGGTATATCTTATTGACTGTTCAGAAAAGGAACAAAAATACATGAAGATGGCTGAGCTATAAAAACAAAATTAACACCTGTCTTTACCTTCTTCAAAGCATTATTCAAATCAGAAAACTATTAGTCTTTTCTGTTATTTAAATGATTTAAAAATTTTAAAACTCTAGACACATCTAAGAAAAAACTATAATTGCTAAGGACAACTCCAATCTCTTTAAACTTGTTTGATCAAATCGTGTAACTTGTCATTTTGGCATCTTTCCGCTCCAACAAACTTTTAAAGTTTTCAACGTACAACCGAGCGGATTCCTTGCAGACCTATATAAAGGAAACCTTCCAAGTGCTAGTTCAAACTTCCAACAGAGAATCAGTCTTACCTGTATGGTGAACAACTCTCGCCAAAAAGGTTTGCTTTTTCCAGATCCCACGGAAAATCTTCTGTATATCTGAGAGCCACGAGTCTTGGCGGTCCTGGAGAAAGTTTAAAGATTGTTACTTCCAAATCATTACAAGTTTACATGACAAGGAGAAAGTTTAAAGATTGCCAATTCCAGTCCACTACAAGTTTACTTGACAAGGAGAAAGTTTAAAGATTGCCAATTCCAGTCCACTACAAGTTTGATTGAGAAAGGATTAGAGAAAAGAACAACGTGACAAAGACAAACAGACAGACTGAAAGACGAACAAGCAAAAAGACAAACTGACACAGATGGACTTTAGAACTTTGAATGTCATTATTTTTTTAAATTTAAAGAAGGAAAAGAAAACCGCTGGTTAGAGCCTTAAACTAAAAGAGAATTGTAGGAAGACCGAAGAGATAAGAAGTATCAGATAAAAATGAAATGGATCTCCAAGAGCCAAAAACACAGACAGCATTCTTTGCCATTGGTTTTACAAGTGCCTTCTCTTTGGCTTGTTCTTATATCTACAGCAGAGAGGGAGAGAGAGAGAGAGAGAGAGAGAGAGAGAGAGAGAGAGAGAGAGAGAGAGAGAGAGAGCGAGAGAGAAAGAGAGAAACAGAGAGTAAAAGAGATAGAGAGAGGGGTGTGTGTGTGTGTGCAAAATTGGTAAAGGAAAAACAAATTAAAGAACCAAGCTAAACAGAACTAAGCCACACTATTTTATATAGCTTACCTCCGGCTTCCTGAGCTTACATGGCCAGGCCATAGGCGGTGTGTTCAGCACCAGTTCTTCCCTTGGGATTTCCCTCACGGAGTCCAGAGACACCAGCTCGCTGTTCCCGAAGTCGATAAAGTTGACTCGTACCTGCAAGGCCATACACATACGTCGTTAAAATGACAATAAGGAATTTGTTGGGCTTCATTGTTATATACTTTACACCCAAGGAAAAGTAAGAACAATTTCGAGTTATTATTGTATATTATCTTTAAAAAATTAAATCTCTCCCATATGTGAGTACAACAAAGTTCTAGAAAGTGGCACCATATGATCATACACACAGTTTTTTGTTGTGGCACATCTCTATTTCTCTCTCTTTCTTTCTCTCTTTATATATATATATATATATAATATATATATCCCCTCTCTCTTTCTCTCTCTTTCTCTCTCTCTCTCTCTCTCTCTCTCTCTCTCTCTCTCTCTCTCTCTCTCTCTCTCTCTCTCTCTCTCTCTCTCTCTCCCTCTCTCCCCCTCTTTACAAGACAACTCAGATACAAGATTTCCCCGGCCCTGGTCTATGCGACAAGAACAAAGGTCAGCACTCACCTGATCTTCTCCTACGTCTTCCACCTTGGCTCTGTAACAGCCTTCCCCACACTGTACTGCAACCAGACACCCAGTTCTCACATCCTTCTTGTCCACAGCTGGACAGTCCTGCCATTGAAAATATTGGTAAAATGAGATTAGGATTGTCAATTGTTAATAGATGATGCTTTTCCTTCACAAATATCATAATGAAATGGTGAAAATTGTGTCTCCAATGCCATCATAATCTCCCCTTGTCCTAGATCCCCATCCAGCACCCCTCTTCTTTTTATGCAATGTGGAGTTTCGATATAATTTCCAAAGGGTTCAATTTAGACATTGAGACAGTTTGAATGAAAGTTTGATAGTTTTCTATTCCTACAAACTGCTTTTGTTTTATGTCTTATTCGTATTCCCAGGGTTCACAGTTGTAAGCACTCTCTAACCACCCACTGACACCCCCCTCCCGCATCACAGACCAACAACAACAACAACAACAACAACAACAACAACAAACAAACTCACCAGACAGGTCCGGTTGAGAAGATCGCCTATTTGGGGCGCCAGATTGACCATCTCGGCATTAAAGAGGAACAACTCCTCCGCAGAGTTGGCGAAGATGAACAGAACCTCCGGCTCACTCCTGGAACAGAGAAACGTTGTACAAGGGTTTCCTTTAATGAGTTTGTGACAAGTAGAGAGAGAGAGAGAGAGAGAGAGAGAGAGAGAGAGAGAGAGAGAGAGAGAGAGAGAGAGAGAGAGAGAGAGAGAGAGAGAGAGAGAGAGAGAGAGAGAGAGGGGGGGGGGAGAGAGAGAGAAGTTCAGAAAGAAATTTTACTTCTTGATATGATGTAAAATTATATTATTGCTGGTTTAGATTTTGTTTTATTTGAAAGTGGATAATTAGATAATGGCTTGAAAGGAATATTTGAGTTGGCTAAGAAATATAATTTATAAACATACATACGATTAAAGAAGAATCTGAATACAGTTTTAAAGTTTAGTATTGTCCAGAAACGAGTCTCATTATAAAATATATATTCAGCTATGTAGAACATTTTACCAAGTTAATCTTTCAGTCACACATGTGTGGTAGATGAAGAAAAAAATATATTTAAGATTTACTCAACACAGTCATGTGACAACACACAGTACGTACCCTATAGCAGGCAGTTTCGTCTCAGGCACTGGTACCAACGGCCGGCCGATCTCTTCACACGTGACCAACTTGGTTGGGGTTGCGGCTGGCAACGGTTCCACTGACGAGGAAGGTTCAACCGAAGAAGACAACTTCCCAGACAAGGAAAGTCCAACTGCTGAAGACGTCTCCGCTGATGAGGACGAGTCCGGAGTGTCGACCATAGACAGCAGCCCTGACTGAGACAACCAGGCTGGGGTGAAGTTCTCCAACGGCTGTTCCTTGACCACGTCTCCGAGAACGGACGTCTTTGTCGTTCCTCCACGACCTCTCAAGAAGCCTGACCCTGCTCCGTGACTCCGGCCTCGACCTCGGACAAACATCTTGGAGCTGACCGTCTTCTGGCTCACGACCAGTTTCCGGGCAGTAGAAGACTCGTCACACAACTCTTGGTACATGATGTCTCAACTCAGATGCTGGAAGGAACAATCACAGACAACATGGTCAATATCACGCAGAAATCAGAACTCTGATTTGTTTTTGGTACATATATATTATGAAGGAGATTCTCGTAGCAAATGTTAATTGTATAGTACACATATCTCAAGCTCTATAGAAACAGGACAGGGTTGTTTATAATCAAATCTGACAGTTTGTTCGTCAGGAACTGATCAAGACCTTTGACCTTCGAGGAGGATGAGAAGTTGTAGACCGTGCTAGCTACTTGTGATGAAGAGAGAAAAAGTACAGAAAATAATAACACGCAACGTGTCATGGTCACAAACATCACAACTCTCCGTACAGTGCCATTCCCTTTTCTGAAGTGGTGAGCTTGTCTCTCTAAACATTGGTTAGTTGGGGAAACTTTCTTTTGGCTTCGCGTGCTAACTTCAAGCGCTATTCTTTTTCAGATAATAGTGTATTATGTATTTAATCTGATTATTTTGCAAGCAACCCCCCCTCCCCCAAGAAAAAACCTAAGAAAATCAAATAGAATGTAACAAAAATAAAATAAGTAAGTAAAAAAGCTCCTGGCACTGAAAGAAACTAAAAGCTTCAGGAGGGGCAACGACCTACAGTCACTGTTGGAGATGTACAACCAAGAGAATTCTGCTCATAACTGGCAACGCAATGAAAAAAGAACTGCAACCAAGGAAGAAATGCAAACGGGGAGGAAATCTAAGTCTGTTCTGTGCAGTCCTCATTATGGAAGGGACATAACTACTCTTTCCGATAAAAGATCTATCTATGTTTTCACCAATGCTTTTCCTTGCTCCGCATTCTGTAATTATATCAGGCAATTTCCAGCCGAAAAAAATTAGGTGTAGCTTTGGCTGTTCAGGATTTCGGCTCCGATACAAGGGAAAAAATAAAATAAATCTGTGGCCTTTCTGGCATGGACTAATTCGTGTTCACCAAGACATCAATAAAGGTGTCTAAGGAGATCCACAAACTGATTCGATTTTAAAATCATAATTTCTCAACATTTTTCGGGTGTACTTGTGAGTTTGGGATTTGTTTTCACTTACAGTTTAGAAATAAAGTCTCAAGTAAGAAACAGACTATTGTTAATTCTGTACACAATTTTGTAACGCCACCATCTTTGGGTTACACACCCCTAGCGCTGTCGTTACCGTGGCCAATCAGGCGGGACTTACGCCAGAGACCGCCTAGATCGCAGTAGACCGTGGTCGGTGGGGCGGGACTTACGGTAGACCACTGTAGCGTGGTAACCCTTCAACTAAACACGCAACAACAAAAGTCCTACTTAATTTACAAATCAAAGAACAAAAAAATCCCTTACTAGAGACCCCCAAAACTCTACTCTTTCAAGCTTCAAAATGCATGATTTCTAAAAGGCTAAGGATTCTCCATTCCCCCCCTCCTCTTTTCCCCTCGATGGTAGCTGTAATATAATTTTTAAAAAGAGCTGCTACGACTTCCGGGCCACACTGTGTGTTGTACGATATCCCACCACAAGTCCTCACCACGTGCAAGCTACGCTTTGCCGAAAATCAAATTGAAAGGCTGATCATGCAAAAAGTGCCTTAACGCCATTTTGGCGATACAGCGAGCCTTTGTCCATCATGTTCGATCACTTCCCCTATGTTAAGCGTTGCCAATATCACCAAAAAGGCCAAAGTGCAACTTCTCTAGTGCTTGCACATTCATGTGACAGTCAATTTTTCAGCAAGAAGTGTCTAAGTACGCTCAGGAATAGCATTATGTCGTATCAGCCAATGTCATCGTAACAGACAATCTGAAGTCTAAATTGACAATTCTATGGAAGTTACAAAACGACAACAATGGCCGATGGGTGTTCTCGCTAGTTGAAAATGAAACAAGGAAACAAACGAAAGAGACTATAGACGTATGTTTACATCATCAATTATTTAAGCTTAAATCTTAGTTCAACTTCAAGAAGAAATAGTAAAATGAAGAACCCACCCCCCACAATCAACTAACCATTGAAACTCGTGAAACGATATCATGTCAAGAATTTAACCCCCCCCCACTCTCCCCCCGCCCCGCTATCCATGAACGTGTGATAACCAAAAAGAGCGCGTGCCATATCACCAGGGTTATTGTTGTGTATGACGGGATAACCAAGGCCTTTGTTTACATCGGATCGTGGACTTGACAAGTTCATGACACGTCTGGTCAGACTACCCGGACATAGACCAGGCGCCCGGGGCAGTCACCGCTAACCAGGAACAAAGCACTGTGTCCGGTGGTCACATGATTGTTACACGGCTTAGCCGGCTGAATTATATCATGGCAACATTTTTTTACAAAGGATTTTGTGTTTTGTAAAGGTTACACACTGGTGAACTGCCTACGGGGTGTGTTAGCGTTAGCAAAAATGTAACAAAATCCAAAATTGACTGAACCCTATAACGTTATGATAGATCTATAAGGGAATGGCGTCCGAGTAGAATCGGAGGTTTCATCACTGAAAGTAAAAACAGGCTCCTTTGATATTCGAGCATTTATCAACTACAGACCCCTTAGACCAGCCTATGTTCTTTGTTCCCGGCCTTAACATTTTATAAGAACAGAGGAACGTTTTTTTCAATAAATGTAAAAAATCTAAATTTTAAGTTAATCTTTGCCAACACGAACAGCAGAGAAATACAATATTATGTAGGATAATCATTTGATAACAACCGTGCATGATCATCTAAAATAAACCACGGAAAAGAGAAGACTATCGATAGAAGGTCTACGTTACAGAATAAAACAGAACACAATGACCGGTCTTGTTGAAACGATATAGTAACGTCATGGTGCGGCCATCATAGGCTAAGTCAACCTCGTGGTCAAAATGGAAAGTCGCCATTTTGTAATTCCCCTCCTCGTGGTGCATCATTTAGTCTCAATATTATGTTTTCAAAGCGTCGGACCGTTATCCTTAATTAAGACGAACCCATTTTTGAAAATCTTTATTAAAAAGGTGTACTATAAAACAACGATAGAGTTTTCTCGATAAATCTCAAAAGTGCAAAAAATGAATTCGGCCATGTTGGCTGCACCATGACAATAAGTTGTTGAATGCTTCACTCAAAAAAATTATTATTAAATGTATATAACATACATACATAAATAAGTGCATCAGATAAATAGATACATAAACAGAAAGTACTTACCAACTGAAAGCCACAAATGCAGAAATCTTCCACAAACTGGAAAAGAACACAATCGTCGATGATGAAAACGGAGAAAACAGCTACGTGCGTCAACGTCGATGATCGATGTGATAATGAGGAAGGTACAACAAAATCTCAGGTGAAATTTTCCCGCCGGCCTCGTTTTGGAAAGTGACCTATCCTGTTGGTCAGGTAGCGTTTTCCTGAACACAAAGGACACCCTTATTGGTCAGATGATTGGCTGATTGAGGTGGGCCAGTCATTGGTCAGGTGACTTGGATACCATATATGGATATTGAAATAGCAAGCGCAGAATAGGGAAAATGATAATTTTAAAATATATTATTATTATTATTATTATTATTATTATTATTATTATTATTATTATTATTATTATTATTATTATTATTATTATTATTATTA
>NW_004797915.1:62267-96624 GCF_000002075.1 Aplysia californica | reverse complement strand
CAAGACATTCAAATTATGAAGGAATACTACCAGAGCCGACAGTATAATTAAATTATTATGTCAGATTACTGTTGGAGCATTCAAAGAAAATTTCCAGACACCACACACTCCAGACGATCCCACAAAAGAAAATTTCTGTCACAAACATGTTGCCTCCGACTTAGGTACAGAAACTATAATATACTTTGTAATGTTATGCCCAATGTCATAGGGAAATTTGACGATTTACAGGATTTATTGGAATGGTAAAAGGTTTCGAAGTCTCACTTTTTTTTTCTTATATCGAAAAAAAAAGAGTATGTTATCATTTCGGCTAATTCAATAGCATACAGCGAAAACGGTGGTCATGCCGTAGAGAAAAAAACTTGATGCGATAGAGCAAAACTTGTGTCATTTATCAATTCAGCGGCTTTGAATGACTATAAATCAAGTCTAAAAATCCATGCTTCAGAAAAAAGAAAAAGGGCAACTTTTGATCCTCAGTGTAATCAGAGAAGATGTTTATCATGCCGTATTGAGTTCTATTTTTATAACAGTCCACTCTTTAACACTCATGTTATTTTTTGCGCACAAATTCAACGACACCCCCCCCCCCCAATTTCCTCCTCATGAACCAATAGTTTACATAGGTTGTAATAATGAAATCAGCCTTCTTTTCTTTGTCTCCTTCCTTACCATCCGCCCCCTCAAACCTGGGAATTCCATCTTAGACTTTGTCTTGTCACATTGTAGGCTGGCTTTCTGGGTGTATGTTCAATCCATGGCCATCTTCTCCTCTTGATTTCACTGTCAATAAGTTGTTGTTTGGTTGGACTTAATCCATCAATGTATGACCTCTCAAAACTTCGTAAAATTTGGACTCAACATAACTTTGAATGTCAAATGGAAGAACTCGCGTTGCTTTTGTGTCAGTTCATTTATCGAGTACATTTCTCTCCGTCTGTTTCCTGGGACGTTGTATTCCTCATCGCCTGGGTTGGCCCAGACAGGCAAGGTCGGAGCAGCCCGCCTCCCTAAATAATCTAACAATTGTGTCGATGGTGACGTAAAACATCTGCTACTACAACAAATAGTGGACTGGAGTCACGTTATGGTACTGAGCTGACAGATGTCTTTTTCTTTGGACGAATATTCTCCAGTTTCACAATTTTCTGGTTTCATTCCCTTTTCCTTGTATTTGTCATTAGGTTTCTCTGAGTTTTTATTCCTAATTTTAAAAAAGGATTTTTTTTTCTCAAGGGGAAACAGAAGACCAGCAAAATTCACGTTCCCAAGTTCACAATCAGCAAAGTCTCAGCATGAGACTATTCTGGTCCAAAAATATTTGAGTCACATTTCATGTCACAGACACGAAACTCCGTAAGCACACACGTGTCCTTGTACAAACAGACAGACAGACAGACAGACAGACAGACAGACAGACAGACAGACAGACAGACACACAGACACACAGACACACAGACAGACAGGCACACAGACAGACACAAAGACAGACACACAGACAGACACACAGACAGACCCAGCGGGAATGACAGAATAACGGAGAGACAGAGAAAGCGGCATTGGGAACAGGGTGGAAAGGTTTGCTGATGTGTCAAGGGAGAAAGATAAAGATAGTTTTAGTTTAAGTAGAGGTTTTACGGCGCTCGCAACTAGAACAGACATATTGAAGGACAGAAATATAAGGAAACACACAGGATAGCAAAGAAAATACGATTTTTAAAGAAGTCCGCATGTGACAGTATTTGGGAAATGAATGATGAGATAAAAGACAGAAACAGGAATGACTGAAGTGTGACTTTCTCGTCCAAAACCAGAAGAATTCAAAGTCTAAGAAGAAAACACAACGAGGTTCTTATCATAGTTTATGTATTTTATTTGTCAAATCAAGAAAAATAATGAACATCAACATCATATGGGAACTTTTTGTACAAAAAACATGGCAGTGTGAGTACAGAAAGACAAGTGGGTTTGTGATTAAACAAAAGATAAGACAAGATACATCTTTAATGTCCACAACCTGGAACATTGGTTTGGTGTTTCAGCATGTACACACACACACACACATACACACACACATACATACACACACACACTCACACACACACTCACACACACATACATACACACACACACTCACACACACTCACACACACGCACACACAAGCACACACACGCACACACACACATAAACACACACACATCTTTAATGTCCACAAACTGGAACATTGATTTGGTGTTTCAGCATGTACACACACACACACACACACACACACACACACACACACACACACACACACACGCAAACACACACGCACGTGCACACACACACACACACTTACAAACACACACACAAACATACACACACACTCACGCACGCGCACACACACACGCACACTCACTCACACACACACACACACACACACACACACACACACACACATACACACACACACACAAACATACACACACACACACACACATACACATACACATAAACACACACACATCTTTATTGTCCACAACCTGGAACATTGGTTTGGTGTTTCAGCATGTACACACATACACAACACACACACACACACACACACACACACACACACACACACACACACACACAAACACACACACACACGCGCAGGTTTACAGTCACATACATAATGTAAATGAACAGTAATATAAAGAATAATAATGTTAAGCTAGATACATACTCAGTATTCTGATTGGAAGAAGTTTGATGGATGATAGTAAGAATGACCTTCTGTATCTTTCTTAGTTACAGATCAGAAGCATATGTCTGTTACTGGGGCTCTCGTGGCCTAGAGGTTAAGGTGTTCACCTCTCATTCGAAGGTCCCGGGTTCGAATCCTGGTAGCGACCGAAAAATAAATTATCCTTTCACCTCCTATCCTACTCTCTGACAATGTTCTGTTGCCTGCTTTCGTCTCCACTTTCTGCCCCCACCCCCTCAACTCCTTTTCCCTCTCCTCTGAGCTCCTGACTCTTTCTGCAGCCTTTCTACTGCTTCTCCTTGGCTCCTTCTTACTGCTGTCTTTTAGCCATACCCCTGATCTTACGGTAGGAAAGATCTACACCTAGCCTTGTCGGACAAGGGTGAAAAATCTCGGAGGTCCCATGTGCAAGTTGCCCACGTTAAAGATCCTTTGGTGGTCTAAAATCGATAGAGTAGGCTTTGGCGCCACCAGAGCAAAATTCAAAGTTTCCCACCAACTGAACAAGTTAAATGTGTCCTACACTCTCATATGTCCTTTGCAGTTGTGAGCTCCATAAAACATAATAATAATAATAACAATAATAATAACAATAATAATAACAATAATAATAATAATAATCAGAATATTAATAATAATAATAATAATAATAATAATAATAATAATAATAATAATAATAATAATAATAATAATAATAATAATAATAATAATAATAATAATAATAATAATGATAATAAAAATTATTATTATAATTAATAAATAATATTTATATAGCACTCAACCACGACTAAAGTACACAGGCTCTGAGCGCTTTACAATACAATACAGTGTACAACAGTAACATAAAACGTTGAGTTCTGACCAAAAGAAAATCACTCCAAATATTCACCTTATTACTTTAGAAACAGAAATGACTTCAGCTGACATTTGAAAGAATAAAAGAATGTGATCTCTCTTAAAGTACTTGGCAAAGAATTCCAGATCTTGGGGCCTTTATATTCAAATGCCCTTTCACCCTTAGGTTTCATTGATGGTAAAATAAATTTCTTTTTGTCAGCTGATGACCTTAAACTGAGAGTATACAGTCTCAACAGATTTGATAAATACGATATCCATTATCATTCAAGCATTTGTGACAAAGGGTGGCCAACTTGTACACAATTCTTTTCTCAACAGGAAGCCAATGCAATGTCCGTAAAAAAGGTGTAGCAGAGTCTCGCTTTCTTTTCCGTAAAACTAAACGTGCAGCATTGTTTTGGACAGTTTGAAGTCTTTTCACTTTCTCCAGTGATATTCCTGATAACAAGGAGTTACAATAATCGAGTCTTGATAAAACTAAGCTCCTCTTGTACAATCTTGTGCAGTTATTCCACACAGCTAACTTCTGACCTGTGAGTTGATACAAGCTGCCTTTAAAATGATTTACATGTAGATTATGCTGTAAAATTTATTTACTCAATCAGTGTGATTTCAAGGTTTACACCAATATGAGGAACTTTCCAAAACCTTCATCAATGCAAGACAAGAGTATTGCTTGTGTGTCTAACTTTCATTTTCTTACAACATAATTAATTTGTTCTGTCTTAGCAAGAACAGTTGTGTGAAATAATGTCATTGGTTTCCTCGTAGACTACTAGATGAAATGTTCTTGTCTTATGTAAAGCAAAACTTGAGAGACTCTATTCTTTTAAAAACGTTGTATTCATACACCATCCAAGTGTGAGTTTATAATACGCGCCTATTTAAGACCATAACAATAACCAGAAATCAAGAAGTCTTTTCAAGCATTTCACTCTCAAGTACTTGTCCTAGAATTCCTGAAATATGCTACAGTCTGAGCTTTATATTCTATTTAGGGGTGAGATACATTTGTCAGAGCTCAGTTCAAAACAGAGATATAGAAAGATGTTTCCATTCTTAACGTTTCTAAAACCGTGGTACAGACATGAAAAAATCTAGTAAAACAGCACCATGCATAAAACCAATATTGTTATATCAAAAAACATATGAATCCAAATCATAGTCTTGTATAATCTTGTGCAGTTATTCCACCCAGCTGACGTCTAACATTGGCGCTTAAATGACCAAAATTGAGTCGATAGTGCCGTAAAACATCTACTCAATCATGACGTCTAACATACGCGTTGAAACAAGCATGACCGATCTACACGTAAATTATGTTATAAAAATGTTAACCTGTTCAGTCTGACTCCAATATTTACACCAACACGAGGAACTTTCTAAAACCTTCACCAATATATGACGTGAATGTCAAAAGTGTACACTGCCCTTGTGTCTGTTCATTTTTCTCTTCGAGCTAGGTATTAAAAGGTATGTTTTTAAAAGAACGTTTTATGCTTATGAGTTACAAATTTGAGTGTATCATACGTGCGTATTTAAGACCATAACAGAAGTCAGAAGTCAAAGAAATCTTTTCAAGTATTTCACTCTCAAAAACTTGTCCTTGAATTCCTGAAATATGCAACAGTCTGAGCTTTATCTCTTTATACAAGGTCAGATACATTTATCGAAGTTCAGGTTAAAAACAGACATAATAAAATCTATTGATCACACTTCTAAAATCTGCGTTACAGATGTGAAATCTAACACAAAAAGCTCATTGCATAAAACCAATATTCTTATATCCAAACACAAAGGATCCAACTCATAGTCTTGTACAATATTGTACAGTTATTCCACAGTTGAAACAAGCTGCCTCAAGAACGATTTACATGAACAAAATGTTATCAAAATATTTACTCTCTCATTCTGATCTCAAGATTTACACCACAAAGTGAAACTTTTCAAAACCCTCATCAACATAAGACTGGAGTGTCTAAAGTGTACATTGCTGTTGTGTCTGTTTATTTTTCCTTTAGGAGCTAGATACGAACGACTCTATTGTTTAAAAAAACCAAAATGATATATTATTCTTTTGAGACATTAAATTTGAGTTTATCATACATGAGTATTTAAGACCCAAGCAATAATCAGAAGTCAAAGAAGTCCTTTCAAGTATTTCACTCTCAAGTATTTGTCCTTGAATTTCTAAAATATGCTACAGCCAGAGTTTTATACTCTCTTTCGGGACTGAGACACATTCCTCAGAGCTTAGTTTAAAACAGAGGCGTAATGAGATATCTATATTCATCACGTTTTAAAAAATCTGTGACACACATATAACAATCTAGTAAAACAGCACCTTGCAGAAAACCAACATTCGGCTAACCGTTAGTCCAGTAGGTATCTGTTATGGTAAAAATAACACAGGTCCGACTCCTCAACTGGACGTTCTTGAAATGTGTGTGTCTGGAGAGTCTTCACGATTCTCCTTCATGTCGGAAAAGTTCACTTGAAGAAGAAGGTGCGTTTAGTCGGAGGCCCTGAATGTTTAGAACTTCACAATGTACATGGGGGTGGAAAACTTAGAGCACACGCTCTGTTCTAGTAGGAAAGTGTCCCTTTTGTATCCCATTTCATCGGCCGCTGATCACCTAAACAACTGCCATGAACCTCGGTCGAGTCACTGAGCCATGTTCCTCTACCAGCCTGTATTCATGCCATGACCTTGGCTGTATCCAAACCGGTGTCCATTAGAGAACAGAATATCTCTCCACTGGCGCCAAGTCCAGTTCCGGCGCTGTAGGTCCCAAACCAATCAGCGCTGTGTGAGCCATGTCGTTAACCCGTGTCGTCTTTGACGCTCTCTTCTTTGAGTCGGGTCAACCTCAGTCCCGGAGAGTGTAGCCCATAGCTCGCATCTCTTCATCAATCTCCTGAAACTGTTCCAGAAATAGCACAAGATTAGAAAGATCGCTCTATTATCTATCACTTTTTGTTTTGTTGTTCCTTTGTTGGGGTTTTAGACAAGTGTACTTCTGATCACCTGTATTTAGTCATATTATAACATCTGATAATGGACGTTTTCATTAGCAAAAGACAAGTAAGTACCAGTTACAAAAAAGCTACATTTAGGCGAAAAGGGGTAAAAGTCAAGATTTTGAAAATAATCAAAACGAAAAAAAGCACACAGATTTCGTGAGAAAGATCGCAATATACCCCGTAACAAGAAGCAAATTATGAATAAGTCAATCGACTTACTGGGTGGGGAAAAACAGACAGAGGTAACGAGAAAGAACAGGGGGGGGGGGGGGAGACAGAGAGAGACAGACAGATAAGATGGATAGACAAAAAGACAGATACAGGGAGAGAGAGAGAGAGAGAGAGAGAGAGAGAGAGAGAGAGAGAGAGAGAGAGAGAGAGAGAGAGAGAGAGAGAGAGAGAGAGAGAGAGAGGGGGGGAACAGAGAGGGAGAGATACAGTAAGGCAGTACATGTAATTGAAACAGAGAAGAAGTGAAAGCTCATAATAAATCTTCCTTACCATAGGACTAGTTCTGCTCACGTGGACCTCTGCGACGTGGTCAGATTCCTCATGTTCATACAGCAGTGGCCCCTGTACTACTTGGGAGGTGGGTGTGGCAGCGCTGGCCTCACCCACACGGGTCTGTATTTGTCTAAAAGGCTTGACCACTACCCCTGGACGAGCAGAACTAATAGTTGAAGTGACCTCTGACTTGATCAGCATTGAGTTGACCAACTGACCGTCGGGCAGTGTCAGATCCACAACACAACACCCACCTGAAACAAAATATCACATGTATGATAATCCCGTAACTATGAGCAGGTATATCTTATTGACTGTTCAGAAAAGGAACAAAAATACACGAAGATGGCTGAGCTATAAAAACAAAATTAACACCTGTCTTTACCTTCTTCAAAGCATTATTCAAATCAGAAAACTATTAGTCTTTTCTGTTATTTCAATGATTTAAAAATTTAAAAACTCTAGACACATCTAAGAAAAAACTATACTTGCTAAGGACAACTCCAATCTCTTTAAACTCGTTTGATCAAATCGTGTAACTTGTCATTTTGGCATCTTTCCGCTCCTACACACTTTCAAAGTTTTCAACGTACAACCGAGCCGATTCCTTGCAGACCTATATAAACGAAACCTTCCAAGTGCTAGTTCAAACTTCCAACAGAGAATCAGTCTTACCTGTATGGTGAACAACTCTGGCCACAAAGGTTTGCTTTTTCCAGATCCCACGGAAAATTTTCTGTATATCTGAGAGCCACGAGCCTTGGCGGTCCTGGAGAAAGTTTAAAGATTGTTACTTCCAAATCATTACAAGTTTACTTGACAAGGAAAAAGTTTAAAGATTGTTACTTCCAAATCATTACAAGTTTACATGACAAGGAGAAAGTTTATAGATTGTTACTTCCAGTCCACTACAAGTTTACATGACAAGGAGAAAGTTTAAGAATTGTGACTTCCAGTCCACTACAAGTTTAATTGACAAGGAGGGCGAAAGAAATGGGAGCAGATAAACAGATAGACCTATAGACATATTGGTGAACGGAAAGACAGATACAGAAGGATATCAAGGCTTACAATGATATTATTTTAGAAAACGAATTTAAAGAAGGAGAAAAAACTGTATTTACCTGTAAATCAAAGTATTCTTTCAAGAACAGAGAGGATAAGATAAATGGATTTTAAAAAGTAGTTCAAGAGTTCCATTGGTAAAAAAAACAAACCAAACACATAAAGCATTTTTTGCAGCTGGTTTCCTTGGTACCTTTCTGTCCCTTGTCGGTGGCGTCGGTAGCCTAGTGGTTGGGCTACCGGACTCGTAATCGTGAGATTGCGGGTTCGGGGGTTCGGGGGTTCGAGCCTCAGCTCGGTCCGACGTTGTGTCCTTGGGAAAGGCACTTTACAGGAACTTCCCACTTGGCTCGGTCCTATCGGAGACGGACGTTAAACTAGGGGGTCCCGCCCCTTAAATAACCTAATAGTGTTGATAGGAGCGTTAAACTCATACCAGTTTCACCATCTCCCTTATCTTAACTCTACTACAGAGAGAACGATAGATAGGCTATAGCAAGAGAGAGAGAGAGAGAGAGAGAGAGAGAGAGAGAGAGAGAGAGAGAGAGAGAGAGAGAGAGAGGGGGGGTAAAGGAGAAATAGAGAGATATAGAGGGGAAAGTGAGTAGAGATTAGAGGGATATATAGGTATGGTAAAGTGAGTCAAACAAATTAAAGAAGAAAGTGAAATAAGTTAAATTTAAAGAACTGAGATTATTTTGAAAATTGTGCTTACCTCCGGCTTCCTGAGCTTACATGGCCAGGCCAGAGGCGGTGTGTTCAGCACCAGTTCTTCCCTTGGGATTTCCCTCACGGAGTCCAGAGACACCAGCTCGCTGTTCCCGAAGTCGATAAAGTTGACTCGGACCTGCAAGGCCAGACACACGTGTGATTACAGCAACAGTAAAGGATTCGTTGAGCTCCGTAAAAATAATTACATCCATAGTAAAAAAAATAAAAAAAATAAAAATTTCAAACCAAAATATTACATTTTAGTTTTTCTACATAACTAGCTCTTCCCCATATCTTAATACAACAAAGTTCTAGACAGTAGCAGTCTGTGATCCTACACACAGTATTTTGTTGAGGCACATCTTGCTACATTCACAAGACAACTCAGATACAAGATTTCCCCGGCCCTGGTCTATGCGACAAGAACAAAGGTCAGCACTCACCTGATCTTCTCCTACGTCTTCCACCTTGGCTCTGTAACAGCCTTCCCCACACTGTACTGCAACCAGACACCCAGTTCTCACATCTTTCTTGTCCACAGCTGGACAGTCCTGAGTTTACAAAATGTTGGTAAAATGTGATTAACATTCGCAAATTTTAAAAGACGATGCGTTTTCATCACAAACAAATAATGAAATTGTGAAAATTGTTTCTCAAATACATGTACCATTATAATCTCTCCTCGCTCTAGATTCCCATACAGCATACTTTTTTCTATTTTTGCAATGTTGAGTTTCGATACAATTTCTTAAAAGGGGGGGGGGGGGGTAACGTTATGGTAGTTTGAAAGTTTAATGGTTTTTGTCTCCTTCAACTTGCTTTTGTTTAATGTCTTATTTTTATTCCTACAGCTCACAGTAGTGTGCACGCTCTTACCACTCACAGACACCCCCCGTGCCTCACCGACCAACAACAACAACAAAATAAAACTCACCAGACAGGTCCGGTTGAGAAGTTCACCCATTTGGGGCGCCAGATTGACCATCTCGGCATTAAAGAGGAACAACTCCTCCGCAGAGTTGGCGAAGATGAACAGAACCTCCGGCTCACTCCTGGAACAGACATACGTTGTACAAGGATTTCCTTAAATGAGTTTGTGACAAGAAGAGAGAGAGAGAGAGAGAGAGAGAGAGAGAGAGAGAGAGAGAGAGAGAGAGAGAGAGAGAGAGAGAGAGAGAGAGAGAGAGAGAGAGAGAGAGAGAGAGAGAGGAGGGGGGGGGGAGCAAATTCGACATGTTCATGTAATATTCTATTACTGATTTATATTCTGAAATGTCTTATAGAGCATAATCAGATAGTAGGTTGGCTTGGCTAAAAAATATAAGACATGAAGCTGCGTACGATCAAAGAAGACTTTGTGAATATTGTTTTATAATTCAACTGTGGTGAGGAACAATTTTTATTATACAATAGACATTCAGCTATGTAGAACATTTTACCAAATTAATCTGTCAGTACTAGATGTAAGAGAAAATTATACTTAAGTATTAATCTACACATTAAGGTGACAGCACACAGTACGTACCCTATAGCAGGCAGCTTCGTCTCAGGCACTGGTACCAACGGCCGGCCGATCTCTTCACACGTGACCAACTTGGTTGGGGTTGCGGCTGGCAACGGTTCCGCTGACGAGGAATGTCCAACTGCTGAAGACGTCTCCGCTGATGAGGACGAGTCTGGAGTGTCGACCATAGACAGCAGCCCTGACTGAGACAACCAGGCTGGGGTGAAGTTCTCCAACGGCTGTTCCTTGACCACGTCTCCGAGAACGGACGTCTTCGTCGTTCCTCCACGACCTCTCAAGAAGCCTGACCCTGCTCCGTGACTCCGGCCACGACCTCGGACAAACATCTTGGAGCTGACCGTCTTCTGGCTCACGATCAGTTTCCGGGCAGTAGAAGACTCGTCACACAACTCTTGGTACATGATGTCTCAACTCAGATGCTGGAAGGAACAATCACAGACAACACGGTCAATATCACGCAGAAATCAGGACGCTGTTTTTTTTTTGGTACATATATATTATGAAGGAGATTCTAGTAGCAAATGTTAACTATATGGTACAGATGTTATCTCTAAATAAAAAGGCACAGAATTGTATATAATATAATTTTATAGTTCGTGCATCATGAACTGATGATAACCTTTGACGTCCAAAGAAGAGGAGAAGTTGTAGACCGTTCTAACTGCCAGATGTGAAGACAGAAAAAGTAAAGAAAATGACAGCAAACAACTTGTGTTGACCACAAACGCCATAACTCTCCAAACAGCGTTTTATCCTTTCTTAAAGTGATGAGCCTGTCTCCCTAAACATGTGGTTAGCCGGTGAAACCTTCTTATGACTTTGGTTTTGATTTTCAAGCGCTCTTTTTTTAAATTTTTTTTACAAGATTTGTTTATACTGTAAATATGGTGCAACCTCCCTCCCCCAGAAAAAACCCCACCAAACCCCTGTCACTAATGATTTTAAAAAATCCAGGGTTGTGGTCAGTGTCGGAGTGTTTACCAAGCACAACCCTACAGTCAATGTTGGAGATGTAAAACAAGGAGCAATCTGCTAATAAACTGACAGCCATGCAGTGAAAACAGAAGAACTGCCACCGGGGAAGAAAAACAAGTGTGTTCAGTACAAAGAGTGCCCATTATCGAAGGGAGACAACCCGTCTTTCCTATAGAAGATCTGAGTTTTGTCCCGTGTTTACCCTTGTCACGCTTTCGTCCCCTGTCCTCAGTGAATGTGTCAACATTTGGAAAATGTATTGTATAATACCATTGTGTTGTTGCCATCATGTAATATATATTAAAACAGTTGTAACACAAACATGTTATATATGAATTAATGCAAGTATACGATAACGTCTGTATTATAAACAATAATTTATAAGGGCCCATTTTGTAAGGACTCCATGGAATTCCCCGCTTAATAAAACAAATAGACCCACCACGTGTGGCTTTGGATCTATTGCAAAATTCGAGTTTACAAACCCAACTTTTAACACGCAAGAAGCAGTTCAGGATTTTGGCTCCCACGGAAGGGAAAAATATAATTTGAACTGTGGCCTTTCTAGCGTGGACTAATTTGAGTTCATCAAGATATCAAGAAAGGTGTCTAAGGAGAGCCACACATGGATACGATTTCAAAAACATAGTTTCTCGATTTCTTTTGTATTTCTTTTTTTAAATATTTAAAACAAAATAGGGGGGGGGGGTGTACATCCGAGTTTGGGATTTGTTTTCACTTACAGTTTAGAGATAAAGTCTGGAGTAAGAAACAGACTATTGTTAATTCTGAACACAATTTTGTAACGCCACCATCTTTGGGTTAGACAGCCCTAGCACTGTCGTTACCGTGGCCAATCAGGCGCGACCAAAGAGGGCGGGACTTACGCCAGAGACCGCCTAGATCGCAGTAGACCGTGGTTGGTGGGGTGGGACTTACGGTAGACCACTGTAACCCTTCAACTAAACACGCAACACCAAAAGTCTGATATTACTTCGAATACAAAGAACAAAGATTCAAGTCCTAAGGAGTCCCACTCTTTATCTTGCTAATAGCATTAATAATATAACCAAAAAGAGCTGCTACAACTTCCGGGTCACACTGTGAGTTGTACAATTTCCCGCCATAAGTTCTCACCACGTGCACACTTCGTTTTGCCGAAAGTCAAATTGAAGATATGCTGATCGTGCAAAAAGGGCCTTAACGCCATTTTGACGATTCAGAGATTCTCTACCCCTCATTTCAGATTACTTCCCCAGTTTAAACGTTGACAGTATCACCAAAATGCCAAAGTGCATCTTGAACAGTGTTTAAAGATTCATGCGTCAGTCAATTTTCCAACAAGAGGTGTCTAAGCCCGTTCAAGAATAGCCTTATGTCGTATCAGCCAATGTCATCGTAACAGACAATCTGAAGTCTATATTGACAAGTCTATGGAAGTTACATACTGACAACAATGGCCGATGGGTGTTCTTGCTAGTTGAAAATAAAACAAGGAAACAAACGAAACAGACTATAGACGTATATTTGTATGATTAATATTATTTAAGCTTAAATCTTAGTTCAACTGCAAGAGGAAATAGTAAAGCGAAGAACCCACCACCCACCATCAACTAACCATTGAAACTCGTGAATTGATAACCTGTCAAGAATCGAATCTCCCCCCCCCCTCCTCCTTCCCTTCCCTTCCCGCTATCCATGAAAGTGTGATAACCAAAAAGAGCGCGTGCCATATCACCAGGGTTATTGTTGTGTATGACAGGACAACTGAGGCCTTTGTTTACATCAGAGCGTGGACGTGACAAGTTCATTGCACGTCTGGTCAGACTGCCCGGACGTAGACCAGGCGCCCGGGGCAGCCACCGCTAACCAGGATCAAAGCACTGTGTCCGGTGGTCACATGATTGTTACACGGCTTAGCCGGCTGAATTATGTTATGGCAACATTTTCTTTATTGTGTTGGATTTCCAGATGTGTAACGGGTACACACTGGTGGACTATTGCTGGGTGTGTTAGCTTTATCCCCCACCCCCTCTACATACACACAAAGTGGCTTTAATCGCTGTTATTTCTTTCTACCTCAAGAAAATGGCGTCAAAGTAAAACAGCTAGAGTTTGCACAATTGAAAGTAAGACCTGTTTCCTTGCCAATTCAAGAAAATTAACTACAGATTCTCCCTCACCCCCTTCTTCCTCAGTCTGTCCTATATTTTTTATTCACGACCTTCAATTTTTTGGGCCATTTAAGTTGGCAAGAAAAGAGGAACGTTTCTTTCAATGAACCAAACAATCTAGATTTAAATGAACAGCAGCGAAATATAATATCATTCTATAACAACGGTACATGATCCTCTAAAATAAACAACGGAATAGAGAAGACTGTCGATAGAAGGTCTACGTTACAGAATAAAACAGAACACAATGACCGGTCTTGTTGAAACGATATAGTAACGTCATGGTGCGGCCATCATAGGCTAAGTCAACCTCGTGGTCAAAATGGAAAGTCGCCATTTTGTAATTTCCTCCTCGTGGTGTATCATTTGGTATTAAAATTATGTTTTCAAAGTGTTGGGCCGTTATCTTTGATAAAGACATATTATCAATGGTTTTTTTATTATTAAAAAGGTGTATTATAAAACAACAATGGGGTTTCTTGATAAAATTAAATGTCAAAATTGCAACAAAAAAAAGAATTGGGCCATGTTGACAGCACCATGAAAATAAGTTGTTGAATGCTTAAATCAATAAATAATGATTACATGCAATATACACAAATAAATGCATCAGATAAATAGATACATAAACAGAAAGTACTTACCAACTGAAAGCCACAAATTCAGAAATCTTCCACAAACTGGAAAAGAACACAAGTGTCGATGATGAAAACGGAGAAAACAGCTACGTGCGTCAACGTCGATGATCGATGCGATAATGAGGAAGGTACAACAAAATCTCAGGTGAAATTTTCCCGCCGGCCTCGTTTTGGAAAGTGACCTATCCTGTTGGTCAGGTAGCGTTTTCCTGAACACAAAGGACACCCTCATTGGTCAGATGTTTGGCTGATTGAGGTAGACCCGTCATTGGTCAGGTGACTTGGGTACCATATATGGATATTGATATAGCAGACCCGGCAGTGTTGATAAACTGATTATAATAAAAATTATGTAAACAATAATAAAAAGATAATAATAAAAATGGAAATAAACATTTGAAATACTATTAAACTTACAATTAAAATTGTAATTAAAATTAAAATCACAAATAAAATAACAATTAAAATTAAAATAGTTAAAAGATTAAATTGATTTTTAAAATAATAATGATTAGAAGAAGAAGAAGAAGAAGAAGAAGAAGAAGAAGAAGAAGAAGAAGAAGAAGAAGAAGAAGAAGAAGAAAAACAACAACAACAACAACAACAACAACAACAACAACAACAACAACAACAACAACAACAACAACAACAACAGTAACGATAATAAATATAAAATTGATGATACCACAGCTATAATATCAGAATCGGCTTGTTCATGCTGCTTGTTACACTAAAAAAAGTAAGATCTGAACCAGGTTAGAGAAATAATTGAAGGTTCAGTCAACGTGATTGTACCATGTACTTAAAAGTTTCCAGGAACCGTGGTGTATTTGATATTTTTAGAAATGTCCTGGATGTTTTATGTAAGTTTTCAACTCTGTGACAAATCTTTATTTCTTTGAGTTAAGTCTTTAGAACTGACGGGGGTATACATAGGCAGAAATGGGTCGGGGGGGGGGGGGGGTCAGTTATCAGCCTTCTAAGTCCATGCAACTCTCCCCAGGATTATCAGACCAGAAGATAAGAGTCTTGTTCCACCGTGGGAGCTGCTACAACATTATGGAAAATGTACCCACAATATTCTTTAACACGCCCAATAAAACGAAAGGCTGATCTGTTATCGACCCAAAACGTGATGTAAGGACACGATTATATGGATATTTTAAGTGACAAACTCTGGTAAGACGGGGCGGGGTAAAAGGAAATGTGGGTGGGTGGAAACTGCATACGGTTGTATGTTTTGCGGCGTTGGACAAAGTTAACAGCCCTGTTTTGTTATTGGCCAACGATCGTGAATAGCAATCAACAGGGAAACTGAGTCGGCACAGAAGAGTCAAAGGAAGGGAATAAAAGACACGTGGCTGGGTGGAAACTGTAAGGTCGGACATTTTGGTGGGTTGGGCAAAGTAACCATTGTGTCCGCCTCATGAAAAGGTTTTCTCCTCGCCTCACGGCGCTCTAGTGTGACGTCACGGCGCTCCAGCGTGATCTTTGACTCTCGTGGCTTCTGATTGGTTGATTGTTGGGCTAAGTGGTGTGGGAGGTGGAGAATTGAGTGGTGGGTGAACAATGTCTTAAAACCAATGACACGAATCGGCGTGGTGACGTAGAAAGTTTGATTGGGCAGATCACATCCAAATCTCCTGTGTCGACCCAGTTTTGCTGTAGATCGCTATTCATGATCGCTGGCAAAATAGCAAAATGGGCTGACAACTTCGTTCAGGATAGACTTATTATGCACATGGACATTTGGGAATATCCAGAAGTAGGACGAGGGTGGGTTGGGGGAGAGAGAAATTGAGTCTGCTAATAGTGGAAAGGTGGTGGTGAGGGAGAGGCGCTTTGGGGGGATAGGGGGATGGAGGAGGTGAAGTGTGTGTGTGTGGGGAGTGGGGAGGAGGGAGGAGAGAGAGTGTAGGAAGGGAGAGTGAAGAGAGATAGGGAAGTTGTTTCTTGAAGTTGTTTTTGTTTGTTTTGTTTTGTTGATGTTTTTGTTTGTTGTTTGTTTGACTTTTGTTTATTTTGTTTTCTTTTGATTTCTTGTGTTTGTTTTAATCTAGTTAATGATTCTGTTTACTTGTAGGCAACAGATTATGGCAATAACTGTTGAATTTTTATATTGAAATAAATTCATTTCTTTGTTTTCTTAGATTAGAGAAAAGATGACGCAGCAGGTTTAACTTGCACGAAAGGAGAGCTCGAGAACATTTCGTTTCTTTAGACAAAAAAAAATCCACACAAAAAAGCGCAGATAGCATTCTCTAAGACATAGATAGACCTAATGCGATGTACACGTGCTTTACTTATATGTCACCACTGGTGCTGGAAAAGACTTCTTGAGTTTGATAATTCCAAGGACATGGTTTAAAAACCTCCATCTTCTCGACTGTAACACGGGCAATATGGTTCATCTTTTTGCTAAGTAATTTAGATTTTTTCTCCAAACTTTACAGATGTCAGTTATGAGCAAGGTGAAAGATTTCCTCAAAACATTATAATTATGGAGGAATGGTAACAAGGCCGGTAGTACTACAAAATGACGTCAGATTACTGTTGGAGCATTCAAAGAGAATTTCTAGACACAACACACTCCAGACGATCCCACAAAAGAAAGTTTCTGTCACAAACATGTTGCCTCTTACTTAGGTACATGAACCATTTTTTAATGTTGCACCCAATGTCATTGAGAAATTTGACGATTTACATGCTTTATAGTAATACCAAAAGGTTTCGATGTCTCATTCTTTTTTCTTGTATTATTGGGGAAAACTAGTTATCATTTCAGCTAATTTAATAGCATATAGCAAAAACAGTGGTCATGCCATAGAGAAAAGAAACTTGATGTGATATAGCAAAACTTGAGTAATTTGTAAATTCAGCGACTTTGAATGACTGTAAATCAAGTCTATAAACCAATGCTTCAGCGAAAGAAGGCCATGAATTGGTAGTTTTTATAGGTTGTAATAATGTTATCAGCCTTCCTCTCTTTCTCTCCTTCCTTACCCCCCCCCCCCCCCCTGGGAATTCCATCTTTGATCTCCTCTTCACCATACTATTAATAGGTTATTGTTTGGTTCGACTTAACCCATCAATGCATGAACTCCAAGTGAAGAAACTCATGTTGCTTTTGTGTCAGTTCATTTATCGAGTACATTTCTCTCCGTCTGTTTCCAGGGACGTTGTATTCCTCACAGCCTGGGTTGGCCCAGACAGGCAAGGTAGAAGCAGCCCGCCTCCCTAAATGATCTAAAACTTGTGTCGATGGAGACGTAAAACATCTGCTACTACAACAAATTGTGGACTGGAGTCACGTTATGATACTGAGCTGACAGATGTCTTTTTCTTTGGACGAACATTCTCCAGTTTCTTCATTTTCTGGTTTTCATTCCCTTTTCCTTGTATTTGTCATTAGGTTTCTCTCAGTTTTTATTCCTAATTTTAAAAGAGGATTTTTTTTTCTCAAGGGGAAACAGAAGACCAGCACAATCCAGGTTTTCAAGTTCACAGACAGACAAACAGACAGACAGACAGACAGACAGACAGACAGACAGACAGACAGACAGACAGACACACAGACAGACACACAGACACACAGACACACAGACACACAGACACACAGACAGACAGGCACACAGACAGACACAAAGACAGACACACAGACAGACACACAGACAGACCCAGCGGGAATGACAGAATAACGGAGAGACAGAGAAAGCGGCATTGGGAACAGGGTGGAAAGGTTTGCTGATGTGTCAAGGGAGCAAGATAAAGATAGTTTTAGTTTAAGTAGAGGTTTTACGGCGCTCGCAACTAGAACAGACATATTGAAGGACAGAAATATAAGGAAACACACAGGATAGCAAAGAAAATACGATTTTTAAAGAAGTCCGCATGTGACAGTATTTGGGAAATGAATGATGAGATAAAAGACAGAAACAGGAAGGACTGAAGTGTGACTTTCTCGTCCAAAACCAGAAGAATTCAAAGTCTAAGAAGAAAACACAACGAGGTTCTTATCATAGTTTATGTATTTTATTTGTCAAATCAAGAAAAATAATGAACATCAACATCATATGGGAACTTTTTGTACAAAAAACATGGCAGTGTGAGTACAGAAAGACAAGTGGGTTTGTGATTAAACAAAAGATAAGACAAGACACATCTTTATTGTCCAGATCCTGGCACATTGGTTTGGTGTTTCACCATGTACACACATACCCACACATACATCTTTAATGTCCACAACCTGGAACATTGGTTTGGTGTTTCAGCATGTACACACACACACACACATACACACACACACACATACATACACACACACACTCACACACACTCACACACACATACACACACACGCACACACACGCACACACACGCACATACACACATAACACACACACACATCTTTAATGTCCACAAATGGAACATTGGTTTGGTGTTTCAGCATGTACACACACACACACACACACACACACACACACACACACACACACACACACACACACACACACACGCGCAAACACACACACACACACACACACACTTACAAACACACACACAAACATACACACACACTCACGCACGCGCACACACACACGCACACTCACTCACACACACACACACACACACACACACACACACACACAGATGCGCACCCACACACAAACATGCACACACACGCGCACACACACACACATACACATAAACACACACACATCTTTATTGTCCACAACCTGGAACATTGGTTTGGTGTTTCAGCATGTACACACATACACAACACACACACACACACACACACACACACACACACACACACACACACACACAAACACACACACACACGCGCAGGTTTACAGTCACATACATAATGTAAATGAACAGTAATATAAAGAATAATAATGTTAAGCTAGATACATACTCAGTATTCTGATTGGAACTCAACGGTATTCTGATGCATGCTCTAAGATCATATGAATACTTATAACAAGATGGTTAGGATGGAAGAAGTTTGATGGATGATAGTAAGAATGACCTTCTGTATCTTTCTTAGTTACAGATCAGAAGCATATGTCTGTTACTGGGGCTCTCGTGGCCTAGAGGTTAAGGTGTTCACCTCTCATTCGAAGGTCCCGGGTTCGAATCCGGGTAGCGACCGAAAAATAAATTATCCTTTCACCTCCTATCCTACTCTCTGACAATGTTCTGACGTCTGCTTTCGTCTCCACTTTCTGCCCACACCCCCTCAACTCCTTTTCCCTCTCCTCTGGGCTCCTGACTCTTTCTGCAGCCTTTCTACTGCTTCTCCTTGGCTCCTTCTTACTGCTGTCTTTTAGCCATACCCCTGATCTTACGGTAGGAAAGATCTACACCTAGCCTTGTCGGACAAGGGTGAAAAATCTCGGAGGTCCCATGTGCAAGTTGCCCACGTTAAAGATCCCTTGGTGGTCTAAAATCGATAGAGTAGGCTTTGGCGCCACCAGGGCAAAATTCAAAATTTCCTACCATTTGAAAAAGTTAAATGAGTCCCGCACTCTCATATGACCTTTGCAGTTGTGAGCGCCGTAAAACATAATAATAATAATAACAATAATAATAACAATAATAATAATAATAATAATCAGAATATTAATAATAATAATAATAATATAATAATAATAATAATAATAATAATAATAATAATAATAATAATAATAATAATAATAATAATAATAATAATAATAATAATAATAATAATAATAATAATAATAATAATAATAATAATAATAATAATAATAATAATAATAATAATAATAATAAAAAAAATATTATTACATGTATAATTATAATTAATAAATGACATTTATATAGCGATCAACCACGTCTGATGTACTCAGGCTCTGAGCGCTTTACAATACAATACTGTGTACAGGAGTAAAACATAAAACGTTGAGTTCTGACCAAAAGAAAATCACTCCAGATATTCACCATATTTCTTTAAAAACAGAAATGACTTCAGCTGACATTTGAAAGAATTAAAAAATGTGATCTCTCTTAAAGTAGGCTACTTGGCAAAACATTCCAGATCTTGGGGCCTTGATATTCAAATGCCCTTTCACCCTTTGTTTTAAGTTTCATAGACGGTAAAATAAATTTCTTTTTGTCAGCTGATGACCTTAAACTGCGAGTTGGAATGTACAGTCTCAACAGATTTGATAAATACGATAGCCATTATCATTCAAACATTTGTGACATAGGGTGGCCAACTTGTACACAATTCTTTTCTCAACAGGAAGCCAATGCAATGTCCGTAAAATAGATGTAGCAGAGTCTCGCTTTCTTTTCCGTAAAACTAAACGTGCAGCATTGTTTTGGACAGTTTGAAGTCTTTTAACTTTCTCCAGTGATATTCCTGATAACAAGGAGTTACAATAATCGAGTCTTGATAAAACTAAGCTCCTCTTGTATAATCTTGTGAAGTTATTCCACACTGTTGACTTCTGACCTATGAGTTGAAACAAGCTGTCTCGAAAATGATTTACATGTAGATTATGCTGTAAAATGTATTTACTCAATCAGTGTGATTTCAAGGTTTACACCAATATGAGGAACTTTCCAAAACCTTCATCAATACAAGAGTATTGCTTGTGTGTCTAACTTTCATTTTCTTACAACATAATTAATTTGTTCTGTCTTAGCAAGAACAGTTGTGTGAAATAATGTCATTGGTTTCCTCGTAGACTACTAGATGAAATGTTCTTGTGTTATGAAAAGCAAAACTTGAGAGACTCTATTCTCTTAAAAACGTCAATATTCATATGAGATCAAAAGTGTGCGTTTATAATACGTGAGTATTTAAGACCATAACAACAATCAGAAATCAAGCAGCCTTTTCAAGCTTTTCACTCTCAAGTACTTGTCCTTGAATTCCTGAAACATGCTACAGTCTGAGCTTTATATTGTATTAAGGGGGCCAGATACATTTGTCAGAGCTCAGTTCAAAACAGAGATATAGAAAGATGTTTCCATTCTTAACGTTTCTAAAACTGTGGTACAGACATGAAAAATCTAGTAAAACAGCACCATGCATAAAACCAATATCGTTATATCAAAAAACATATGAATCCAAATCATAGTCTTGTATAATCTTGTGCAGTTATTCCACCCAGCTGACGTCTAACATTGGCGCTTAAATGACCAAAATTGAGTCGATAGTGCCGTAAAACATCTACTCAATCATGACGTCTAACATACGCGTTGAAACAAGCATGACCGATCTACACGTAAATTATATTATAAAAATGTTAACCTCTTCAGTCTGACTCCAATATTTACACCAACACGAGGAACTTTCTAAAACCTCTCACCAATATATGACGTGAATGTCAAAAGTGTACACTGCCCTTGTGTCTGTTCATTTTTCTCTTCGAGCTAGGTATTAAAAGGTATGTTTTTAAAAGAACGTTTTATGCTTATGAGTTAAAAATTTGAGTGTATCATACGTGCGTATTTAAGACCATAACAGAAGTCAGAAGTCAAGGAAATCTTTTCAAGTATTTCACTCTCAAAAACTTGTCCTTGAATTCCTGAAATATGCAACAGTCTGAGCTTTATCTCTTTATACAAGGTCAGATACATTTATCGAAGTTCAGGTTAAAAACAGAGACATAATAAAATCTATTGATCACACTTCTAAAATCTGCGTTACAGATGTGAAATCTAACACAAAAAGCTCATTGCATAAAACCAATATTCTTATATCCAAACACAAAGGATCCAACTCATAGTCTTGTACAATATTGTACAGTTATTCCACAGTTGAAACAAGCTGCCTCAAGAACGATTTACATGAACAAAATGTTATCAAAATATTTACTCTCTCATTCTGATCTCAAGATTTACACCACAAAGTGAAACTTTTCAAAACCCTCATCAACATAAGACTGGAGTGTCTAAAGTGTACATTGCTGTTGTGTCTGTTTATTTTTCCTTTAGGAGCTAGATACAAACGACTCTATTGTTTAAAAAAAACCAAAATGATATATTATTCTTTTGAGACATTAAATTTGAGTTTATCATACATGAGTATTTAAGACCCAAGCAATAATCAGAAGTCAAAGAAGTCCTTTCAAGTATTTCACTCTCAAGTATTTGTCCTTGAATTTCTAAAATATGCTACAGCCAGAGTTTTATACTCTCTTTCGGGACTGAGACACATTCCTCAGAGCTTAGTTTAAAACAGAGGCGTAATGAGATATCTATATTCATCACGTTTTAAAAAATCTGTGACACACATATAAAAATCTAGTAAAACAGCACCTTGCATAAAACCAACATTCGGCTAACCGTTAGTCCAGTAGGTATCTGTTATGGTACAAATAACACAGGTCCGACTCCTCAACTGGACGTTCTTGAGTGAGACACATTTGTCAGAGCTTAGTTTAAAACAGAGGTGTAATAAAATATTTATATTCATCACGTTTTAAAACATCTGTGACATACATATGAAAATCTAGTAAAATAGCATCTTGCATAAAACCAATATTCGGTTAGTCCAGTCGGTATCATGTTGAGCTATGGTACAAATAACACAGGCCCGACTCCTCAACTGGACGTTCTTGAAATGTGTGTGTCTGGAGAGTCTTCACGATTCTCCATCATGTCGGAAAAGTCCACTTGAAGAAGAACGTGCGTTTAGTCGGAGGCCCTGAATGTTTAGAACTTCACAATGTACATGGGGGTGGAAAACTTAGAGCACACGCTCTGTTCTAGTAGGAAAGTGTCCCTTTTGTATCCCATTTCATCGGCCGCTGATCACCTAAACAACTGCCATGAACCTCGGTCGAGTCACTGAGCCATGTTCCTCTACCAGCCTGTATTCATGCCATGACCTTGGCTGTATCCAAACCGGTGTCCATTAGAGAACAGAATATCTCTCCACTGGCGCCAAGTCCAGTTCCGGCGCTGTAGGTCCCAAACCAATCAGCGCTGTGTGAGCCATGTCGTTAACCCGTGTCGTCTTTGACGCTCTCTTCTTTGAGTCGGGTCAACCTCAGTCCCGGAGAGTGTAGCCCATAGCTCGCATCTCTTCATCAATCTCCTGAAACTGTTCCAGAAATAACACAAGATTAGAAAGATCGCTGTATTATCTATCACTTTTTGTTTTGTTGTTCTTTTGTTGGGGTTTTAGACAAGTGTACTTCTGATCACCTGTATTTAGTCATATTATAACATCTGATAATGGAAGTTTTCAATAGCAAAAGACAAGTAAGTATCAATTACAAAAAAGCTACATGTAGGCGAAAAGGTGCAAAGCCAAGATTTTGAAAACAAACAAAACGAAAAAAAGCACTAGATTTCTTGAGAAAGATCGCAATATACCCAGTAACAAGAAGCAAATTATGAATAAGTCAATCGACTTACTGGGTGGGGAAAAACAGACAGAGGTAACGAGAAAGAGGGGGGGGGAGACAGAGAGAGGCAGACAGAGAGAGAGAGAGAGAGAGAGAGAGAGAGAGAGAGAGAGAGAGAGAGAGAGAGAGAGAGAGAGAGAGAGGGGGGGGAGGTGGGGAACAGAGAGGGAGAGATACAGTAAGGCAGTACATGTAATTGAAACAGAGAAGAAGTGAAAGCTCATAATAAATCTTCCTTACCATAGGACTAGTTCTGCTCACGTGGACCTCTGCGACGTGGTCAGATTCCTCATGTTCATACAGCAGTGGCCCCTGTACTACTTGGGAGGTGGGTGTGGCAGCGCTGGCCTCACCCACACGGGTCTGTACTTGTCTAAAAGGCTTGACCACTGCCCCTGGACGAGCAGAACTAATAGTTGAAGTGACCTCTGACTTGATCAGCATTGAGTTGACCAACTGACCGTCGGGCAGTGTCAGATCCACAACACAACACCCACCTGAAACAAAATATCACATGTATGATAATCCCGTAACTATGAGCAGGTAAATCTTATTGACTGTTCAGAAAAGGAACAAAAATACATGAAGATGGCTGAGCTATAAAAACAAAATTAACACCTGTCTTTACCTTCTTCAAAGCATTATTCAAATCAGAAAACTATTAGTCTTTTCTGTTCTTTCAATGATTTAAAAATTTAAAAACTCTAGACACATCTAAGAAAAAACTATACTTGCTAAGGACAACTCCAATCTCTTTAAACTCGTTTGATCAAATCGTGTAACTTGTCATTTTGGCATCTTTCCGCTCCAACAAACTTTTAAAGTTTTCAACGTACAACCGAGAGGATTCCTTGCAGACCTATATAAACGAAACCTTCCAAGTGCTAGTTCAAACTTCCAACAGAGAATCAGTCTTACCTGTATGGTGAACAACTCTCGCCACAAAGGTTTGTTTTTTCCTGCAGAAAGTTTAAAGATTGTTACTTATAAATCATTACAAGTTTACATGACAAGGAGAAAGTTTAAAGATTGTTACTTCCAAATCATTACAAGTTTACATGACAAGGAGAAAGTTTAAAGATTGTTACTTCCAGTCCACTACAAGTTTGATTGACAAAGAATTAGAGAAAAGAACAACGTGACAAAGACAAACAGACAGACTGAAAGACGAACAAGCAAAAAGACAAACTGACAAAGAAAAACAGACAGAATGAAAGACGAACATGCAAAAAGACAGAATGACACAGATGGACCGCTGGTTAGAGCCTTAAACTAAAAGAGAATTGTAGGAAGACCGAAGAGATAAGAAATATCAGATAAAAATGAAATGGATCTCCAAAAGCAAAAAACACAGACAGCATTCTTTGCCATTGGTTTTACAAGTGCCTTCCCTTTGGCTTGTTCTTATATCTACAGCAGAGAGGGAGAGAGAGAGAGAGAGAGAGAGAGAGAGAGAGAGAGAGAGAGAGAGAGAGAGAGAGAGAGAAAGAGAGAAACAGAGAAACAGAGAGTAAAAGAGATAGAGAGAGGGGTGTGTGTGTGTGTGTGCAAAATTGGTAAAGGAAAAACAAATTAAAGAACCAAGCTAAACAGAACTAAGCCACACTATTTTATATTGCTTACCTCCGGCTTCCTGAGCTTACATGGCCAGGCCATAGGCGGTGTGTTCAGCACCAGTTCTTCCCTTGGGATTTCCCTCACGGAGTCCAGAGACACCAGCTCGCTGTTCCCGAAGTCGATAAAGTTCACTCGGACCTGCAAGGCCATACACATACGTCGTTAAAATGACAATAAGGAATTTGTTGGGCTTCATTGTTATATACTTTACACCCAAGGAAAAGTAAGAACAATTTCGAGTTATTATTGTATATTATCTTTAAAAAATTAAATCTCTCCCATATGTGAGTACAACAAAGTTCTAGAAAGTGGCACCATATGATCATACACACAGTTTTTTGTTGTGGCACATCTCTATTTCTCTCTCTTTCTTTCTCTCTTTATATATATATATATATATATCTCCCCCCCCCTCTCTCTCTCTCTCTCTCTCTCTCTCTCCCTCTCTCTCCCTCTCTCTCCCTCTCTCTCTCTCTCTCTCTCTCTCCCTCTCTCTCTCTCTCTCTCTCTCTCTCTCTCTCTCTCTCTCTCTCTCTCTCTCTCTCTCTCCCTCTCTCCCCCCTCTTTACAAGACAACTCAGATACAAGATTTCCCCGGCCCTGGTCTATGCGACAAGAACAAAGGTCAGCACTCACCTGATCTTCTCCTACGTCTTCCACCTTGGCTCTGTAACAGCCTTCCCCACACTGTACTGCAACCAGACACCCAGTTCTCACATCCTTCTTGTCCACAGCTGGACAGTCCTGCCATTGAAAATATTGGTAAAATGAGATTAGGATTATCAACTGTTAATAGATGATGCTTTTCCTTCACAAATATCATAATGAAATGGTGAAAATTGTGTCTCCAATACCATCATAATCTCCCCTTGTCCTAGATCCCCATCCAGCTCCCCTCTTCTTTTTATGCAATGTGGAGTTTCGATATAATTTCCAAAGGGTTCAATTTAGACATTGAGACAGTTTGAATGAAAGTTTGATAGTTTCCTATTCCTACAAACTGCTTTTGTTTTATGTCTTATTCGTATTCCCAGGGTTCACAGTTGTAAGCACTCTCTAACCACCCACTGACACCCCCATCCCCGCATCACAGACCAACAACAACAACAACAACAACAACAACAACAACAACAACAACAACAACAACAACAACAACAACAACAACAACAACAAAACTCACCAGATAGGTCCGGTTGAGAAGATCGCCTATTTGGGGCGCCAGATTGACCATCTCGGCATTAAAGAGGAACAACTCCTCCGCAGAGTTGGCGAAGATGAACAGAACCTCCGGCTCACTCCTGGAACAGAGAAACGTTGTACATGGGTTTCCTTTAATGCGTTTGTGACAAGTAGAGGGAGAGAGAGAGAGAGAGAGAGAGAGAGAGAGAGAGAGAGAGAGAGAGAGAGGGGAGAGAGAGAAGTTCAGAAAGAAATTTTACTTCTTGATATGATTTAAAATTATATTATTGCTGGTTTAGATTTTGGTTTTTTTGAAAGTGGATAATTAGATAATGGCTTGAAAGGAATATTTGAGTTGGCTAAGAAATATAATTTAAAAACATACATACGATTAAAGAAGAATCCGAAAAAAGTTTTACAGTTTATTATTGTCCAGAAACGAGTCTCATTATAAAATACACATTCAGCTATGTAGAACATTTTACCAAGTTAATCTTTCAGTCACACATGTGTGGTAGATGAAGAAAAAAATATATTTAAGATTTACTCAACACAGTCATGTGACAACACACAGTACGTACCCTATAGCAGGCAGTTTCGTCTCAGGCACTGGTACCAACGGCCGGCCGATCTCTTCACACGTGACCAACTTGGTTGGGGTTGCGGCTGGCAACGGTTCCACTGACGAGGAAGGTTCAACCGAAGAAGACAACTTCCCAGACAAGGAAAGTCCAACTGCTGAAGACGTCTCCGCTGATGAGGACGAGTCTGGAGTGTCGACCATAGACAGCAGCCCTGACTGAGACAACCAGGCTGGGGTGAAGTTCTCCAACGGCTGTTCCTTGACCACGTCTCCGAGAACAGACGTCTTCGTCGTTCCTCCACGACCTCTCAAGAAGCCTGACCCTGCTCCGTGACTCCGGCCACGACCTCGCACAAACATCTTGGAGCTGACCGTCTTCTGGCTCACGACCAGTTTCCGGGCAGTAGAAGACTCGTCACACAACTCTTGGTACATGATGTCTCAACTCAGATGCTGGAAGGAACAATCACAGACAACATGGTCAATATCACGCAGAAATCAGAACTCTGATTTGTTTTTGGTACATATATATTATAAAGGAGATTCTAGTAGCAAATGTTAATTGTATAGTACACATATCTCAAGCTCTATAGAAACAGGACAGGGTTGTTTATAAACAAATCTGACAGTTTGTTCGTCAGGAACTGATCAAGACCTTTGACCTTCGAGGAGGATGAGAAGTTGTAGACCGTGCTAGCTACTTGTGATGAAGAGAGAAAAAGTACAGAAAATAATAACACGCAACGTGTCATGGTCACAAACATCACAACTCTCCGTACAGTGCCTTTTCCTTTTCTGAAGTGATGAGCCTGTCTCCCTAAACATTGGTTAGTTGGTGAAACCTTCTTATGACTTTCCTTGTGATTTTCAAGCGGTTTTCTTTTTTTTTAGAAGATTTGTTTATAATCTAAATATTTAGCGAACACCCCCACCCCAAAACCCCCACCCAAGACTAACACTGACAGATTCTAAAAAAAGCCTGAGATGGGGACAGTGGACAAGTGTTTACCCTACACAAACCTACAGTCAATGTTGGAGATGTAAAGCAAGGAGCAATCGGCTAATAAATTAACGCCTAAACTATACAAAAAAGGAAAAAAACTGCAACAGTGGAAAAAATTCAAGACTGTTTACTACAACACGAAAACGTCACATGTAAATTGATTCAAGTAGATGAATAACGTCTGTATATTAAATATTAACTTTAGCTCTTTAGTGAATTTACATATTCTCAAACACAGCTTTTAGCATGCATGAAGCTGTTCAGGATTTCGGCTCCGATACAAGGGAAAAAATCAAATAAATCTGTGGCCTTTCTGGCATGGACTAATTCGTGTTCACCAAGACATCAATAAAGGTGTCTAAGGAGATCCACAAACTGATTCGATTTTAAAATCATAATTTCTCAACATTTTTCGGGTGTACTTGTGAGTTTGGGATTTGTTTTCACTTACAGTTTAGAAATAAAGTCTCAAGTAAGAAACAGACTATTGTTAATTCTGTACACAATTTTGTAACGCCACCATCTTTGGGTTACACACCCCTAGCGCTGTCGTTACCGTGGCCAATCAGGCGGGACTTACGCCAGAGACCGCCTAGATCGCAGTAGACCGTGGTCGGTGGGGCGGGACTTACGGTAGACCACTGTAGCGTGGTAACCCTTCAACTAAACACGCAACAACAAAAGTCCTACTTAACTTACAAATCAAAGAACAAAAAAAGCACTTACTAGAGACCCCCAAAACTCTACTCTTTCAAGCTTCAAAATGCATGTCTCCCCCTCCCCCTTTCCCTTGCCGATAGCTGTAGTATAACCAGAAAGAGCTACTGCGACTTCCGGTGTGATAACCAAAAAGAGCGCGTGCCATATCACCAGGGTTATTGTTGTGTATGACGGGATAACTGAGGCCTTTGTTTACATCGGATCGTGGACTTGACAAGTTCATGACACGTCTGGTCAGACTACCCGGACATAGACCAGGCGCCCGGGGCAGTCACCGCTAACCAGGAACAAAGCACTGTGTCCGGTGGTCACATGATTGTTACGTGGCTAAGCCGGCTGAATTATGCCATGGCAACATTTTTTTACAAAGGATTTTGTGTTTTGTAAAGGTTACACACTGGTGAACTGCCTACGGGGTGTGTTAGCGTTAGCAAAAATGTAACAAAATCCCAAATTGACTGAACCCTATGACGTTATGATAGATCTATAAGGGAATGGCGTCCGAGTAGAATCCGAGGTTTCATCACTGAAACTACAAACAGGCTCCTTTGATATTCGAGCATTTATCGGCTACAGACCCCTTAGACTAGCCTATGTTCTTTGTTCCTGGCCTTAACGTTTTATAAGAACAGAGGAACGTTTCTTTCAATAAATGTAAAAAATCTAAATTTTAAGTTAATCTTTGCCAACACGAACAGCAGAGAAATACAATATTATGTAGGATAATCATTCCATAACAACCGCACATGATCATCTAAAATAAACCACGGAAAAGAGAAGACTGTCGATAGAAGGTCTACGTTACAGAATAAAACAGAACACAATGACCGGTCTTGTTGAAACGATATAGTAACGTCATGGTGCGGCCATCATAGGCTAAGTCAACCTCGTGGTCAAAATGGAAAGTCGCCATTTTGTAATTCCCCTCCTCGTGGTGCATCATTTAGTCTCAATATTATGTTTTCAAAGCGTCGGACCGTTATCCATAATTAAGACGTACCCATTTTTGAAAATCTTTATTAAAAAGGTGTACTATAAAACAACGATAGAGTTTTCTCGATAAATGTCAAAAGTGCAAAAAATGAATTCGGCCATGTTGGCTGCACCATGACAATAAGTTGTTGAATGCTTAACTCAAAAAATAATTATTAAATGTATATAACATACATACATAGATAAATGCATCAGATAAATAGATACATAAACAGAAAGTACTTACCAACTGAAAGCCACAAATGCAGAAATCTTCCACAAACTGTAAAAGAACACAATCGTCGATGATGAAAACGGAGAAAACAGCTACGTGCGTCAACGTCGATGATCGATGTGATAATGAGGAAGGTACAACAAAATCTCAGGTGAAATTTTCCCGCCGGCCTCGTTTTGGAAAGTGACCTATCCTGTTGGTCAGGTAGCGTTTTCCTGAACACAAAGGACACCCTTATTCGTCAGATGTGTTGCTGATTGAGGTGGGCCCGTCATTGGTCAGGTGACTTGGATACCATACATGGATATTGAAATAGCAAGCGCAGAATAGGGAAAATGATAATTTTAAAATATATTATTATTATTATTATTATTATTATTATTATTATTATTATTATTATTATTATTATTATTATTATTATTATTATTATTATTATTATTATTATTATTATTATTATTATTATTATTATTATTATTATTATTATTATTATTATTATTATTATTATTATTATTCTTGTTATTCTTGTTATTCTTGTTATTCTTGTTGATGATAATGATGATGATGATGATGATGATGATGATGGTTTAATATCACAGCTATAATATCAGAATTGGCTTATCCATGCCGTTTATTGCACAAGCAAAGTAGCTCTTTTTCCGAGGATATATTGAGATCTGAACCAGGTTAGAGAAAGAATGTGGCCACGATTACCTTTAATTAAGTAACCAAACTTCACTAAAGTATGTATTGTGCAGTTCTGACAAATCAGTTGTTGAAGTCATGCTTTAGCGTCATGTTACTTTGACTAAAGTGTGGAAACTATGGGCGATCTTTTGGTACAGCGTGATTGTTTCAACGGTTCCTGCTGAGACATTCATCACTCAGTAACCTTACCGCTATCCTCTCACAGACACTAAAGTGTTGTTGTTGTAAATGTCTCCCATGCCCTCCACACTATTTAGATGATTCAGGATTGACACAGCATCCAATCTGTTTGGTAGGGAAGACCCTGAGTAAGTAGGAACTACATTCTAGGAAGAAGAAAAACGTGGCACAGGATGAAATAAGTAATCTCTCTCCCCCCCCCCCCGAAAAAAAATTAAAATCGTTTGTGTTCAAGGCGAACTGCACTATTCAGTTTACTCTATAAATAGAATCTTATAAATGTCATTGTTATCAGATCATTGTTTAATTTGATTTTTTGTTAATTGCCTTTTAAGGGGGGGGGGGGGGGGTGTCCTGGGAGTTTTATGGAAGTTTTCGACTCTGGGACAAATTTCTATTTCTTTAGAAGTGATGGAGGTAGGCATACGCAGAAAGGTGGGGGGGGGGGGGGGGGTCCGTTATCAGCCTTCACAGTCCATGCAACTCTCCCTAGGATTATCGAACCACAAGATATAGGCTAGTTGAAAGCGACCCACCATGTTCTTTAACACGCCCAATAAAAGGAAAGGACGCTCTCTTGTCGACACAACACGAGATGTAATGACACGGTACGCGTATCTAAAGTGACATACGCTGGTTAAACGGGGCGGGGGAAAAGGACATGTGGGTGGGTGGGTGGGAACTGGATACGGTTAGAATATTTTGAGGAGCTGGACTAAGTCGTCAGCCATGTTTTGCTATTGGTCAGCGAACGGGAACAGCAATCAACAACGAAACTAGGTCGGCACTCAAGAGTTGGATGTTTTGGGGCGGGGCATAAAAGACACGTGGCTGGGTGGAAACTGTACGGTCAGACATTTTGGTGTGTTGGACAAAGTTGTCTGTCCTGTGTTTTGTGATTGGCCAGCGGGCGTGACCAGCGGTCAACCGTGAAACATGTCTGTCGTCACGGCAGCTCACCACCACAGCTACAGAGACTTGTGCTCTCAGTTCCCAGTGGCCGTCTTATGGAAGGGGGGTGGGGATTGAGTAGAGTGGTAGTAGAAAGGTAGAAGCCAGTGGCGCATTTTTATTTTAGGGCGGGGGTGTTAGGGGAGGAGTTTAGGGAGGGAGAGTGTGGTGGAGGAGTGAGGCAGTTGTTTTGGGAAGTTGTTTTTGTTCGTTCGTTCGTTCGTTCGCTAGTTTATTTGTTTGTTTGTTTATTCGTTTGTTCGTTCTTTTGTTCGCGTTTTTGTTTTTCGTTCAGTTGTTTATTTGTCTTTTGTTTCAGTTTTGTTTGCATGTTTGTTTGGGGTTTTTGTTTTCGTCTGATTTCTTGTATTTGTTTTATTCTAGTTATTGTTTCTGCTGACTTTTAGACATCATGGCAATAACTATTGATCTTGTATAGTTAAATAGATCCATTTCTCTTTTTTTTTCTTGGTTTGAAGAAAACATGGCGCTGCAGGTTTCACTTACTCAAAAGGAGAGAACGTGAATTTTTTCTCCCTTAGGAAATAAAAAACACTCAAAAACATCACACTCTGAGTCAGAAACAAAGTTATGTACACATACTTTACTATACGTCACTACTGGTGCTGGAAAAACATCAAAGTTTGATCATTCCAAGGACATGGTAAAAAAAAACTTCCATCTTTTGGACTGTAACACAAATATTATGGTTCATCTTTCTGATAAGTAATTTAGATAAATTTCCTCAAAACTTTGATGATGTCAGTGATGGACAAGGGTGAACGATTTCATCAAGACATTCAAATTCTGAAGGAATGCTTTCAGAGCCGATAGTATACTTGAATTATTATGTCAGATTACCTTTGGAGAATTCAAAGAGAATTTCCAGACACAAGACACTCCAGACGATCCCACAAAAAAAAGTTTCTGTCACAAACATGTTGCCTCCGACTTAGGTACATGAACTACTTTTTGATGTTGTACCCAATGTCATTGAGAAATTGAGGATCTACATGATTTATAGGAATACCAAAAGGTTTCGACGTCCCACTTTTTTTTTCTTATATTGAAAAAAAAAGGCAGTTATCATTTCGGCTAATTCAATAGCATACAACAAAAACAGTGGTCATGCCGTAGAGAAAAAAACCCCATTGTTGTGATAGAGCAAAACGTGTGTCATTTGTCAATTTCGCGACCTTGAATGACTATAAATCAAGTCTAAAAATCAATGCCGCAGCACAAAAAAAGGGGGGGGGGGGGGGGCTGCAAATTTGTTCCTCTGTGCGTAATCAGAGAGTATGTTAATCATGGCGTACTGAGTTCTATTTCTATTACAGTCCACTCTTTAACACTCATGGTTCTTTTTCCTCACAAATTCAACGCCCCCCCCCCCCCTCCTCTTCTTTCGTCGGAAATAAAAGATAAAAAAACATGAAAAAATTAAATCAGCCTTCTTCTCTTTCTCTCCTTCCCCCCCCCCCCCTGAAACCTGGGAATTCCATCTTAGACTTTGTCTTGCCACATTGTGGGCTAGCTTTCTGAGTGTATGTCCAATCCGTGGCCATCTTGTCCTCTTCACCTCACTATCAATAAATTGTTGTTTGGTTGGACGTAACCCATCAATGCTTGTCTTCTCAAAACTTGGTAACATTTGAACTCAACATATCTTTGAACACCAAATGAAGGAACTCATGTTGCATTTGTGTCAGTTCATTTATCGAGTACATTTCTCTCCATCTGTTTCCTGGGACGTTGTATTCCTCATAGCCTGGGGTGGCCCAGACAGACAAGGTAGAAGCAGCCCGCCTCCCTAAATGATCTAAATTTGTGTCGATAGAGGTGTAAAACATCTGCTACTACAACAAATAGTGGACTGGAGTCACGTTATGGTACTGAGCTGACAGTTGTCTTTTTCTTTGGACGAACCTTCTCCAGTTTCTTCATTTTCTGGTTGTCATTCCCTTTTCCTTGTATTTGTCATTAGGTTTCTCTGAGTTTTTATTCCTAATTTTAAAAAAGGAATTTTTTTCTCAAGGGGAAACAGAAGACCAGCAAAATTCGGGTTTTCAAGTTCACAGACAGACAGACAGACAGACAGACAGACAGACAGACAGACAGACAGACAGACAGAGCGGATATGACAAAAGAAAGGAGAGAATAAGAGAGCTGAAAGTGAGAACAGTGCTGGAAAGGTTAGCTGAGCTGTCAAGGGAGAAAGATAAAGATAGAACAGACATATTGAAGGAAAGAACTAAGGAAACACACAGGATAGCAAAGACAATACGATTTTTAGAAGTCAGCAAGCGACCTTGTTTGGTAAAACTGGTAAGATAACAGACAGAAACAGGAATAACCTCCTTACAGCACCCTCCAACCGCTCATGTTCAAAACCAAAAGAATTACAAATCTAAGAAGAAAACACAACGAAGGTTTTTATCATAGTTCATATATTTTATTTGTCACATCAAAAAAAAAAAATTAACTTCAACATCATATGGGAACTTGCTGTACAAAAAACAGGACAGTGTGAGTACAGAAAGACAAGTGGGTTTATGCATTCAAGATAAGTTAAGATACACACACACACACACACACACACACACACACATACACA
>NW_004797915.1:58282-62167 GCF_000002075.1 Aplysia californica | reverse complement strand
CACACACACACACACACATACACACACGCACACGCACACACACGCGCGCACACGTGCACACACACACGTAGGCTTACAATCACATGCATAATATAAATGAGCGGTAATATAAACAATAATAATCGTAAGTTAGATACACACTCAATGTTATTTTGATGCATGCTATAAGGTCGTAAAGTATACTTATACAAGATGGTTAAGATGGAAACATTTAGATGGATGATGGTAAAAACAACCTTCTATATTTTTCTTTGTTACAGATCAGAAGCCTAAGTCTTTTACTTCTGACTGATGTTTTTATTTGAGGGAACAAGGGATGTTTGTTGTCTAAAAAGATGGAATTAATTATTTTAGTGCAAGCTGGTATGTACATTTCATCCAAGTAGGGGAATGTAGATGTTGAAATTTTACATGCTTTCCGTATTAGTCAATTTTATTTTTCTGTATCTTGTTGTCTTGTGTTCCCGGCCCATGCTGGGACAATAGTTAGGTTCCTACTTACTCAGGGTCTTCCCTACCAAACAGATAGGATGCTGTGTCAATCCTGAATCATCTAAATAGTGTGGAGGGGATGGGAGACATTTATAACAACAACAATTTACTGTCTGTGAGAGTATAGCGGTAAGGTTACTGAGTGATAAATGTGTCAACAGGAACCATCGAAACTTTTAAGTACTTGGTACAATCACATTGACTGAACCTTCGTACCAAAAGAACCCCCATAGTTTTCATACTTTAGTAACAGTAACATAACGCCAAAGCATGACTTCAACAACTGATTTATAAAAATTGCTTACAAACTTTAGTTAGTCTTGATTACTTTAAGGTAATCGTGGCCACATTCTGTCTCTAACCTGGTTCATATCTTAATGCACCTGGGACTCAGAGCTCTTTTTTGTGTGCACTAAACGGCATGGACAAACCGATTCTTCTGATTATTGTAGTTGTTGTATCATCATCATCATCATCATCATCATCATCATCATCATCATCATCATCATCATCATCATCATCATCATCATCATCATCATCATCATCATCATCATCATCATCATCATCATCATCATCATCATCATCATCATCATCATCGTCATATTATCTAGTAGTAGTAGTAGTAGTAGTAGTAGTAGTAGTAGTAGTAGTAGTAGTAGTAGTAGTAGTAGTAGAGTAGTAGTAGTAGTAGTAGTAGTAGTAGTAGTAGTAGTAGTAGTAGTAGTAGTAGTAGTAGTAGTAGTAGTAGTAGTAGTAGTAGTATAATCCTTATTATTATTATCATCATCATCATCATCATCATCATCACTCTAATCAATATAATCATTATTGATTAAATCACTATTGCTTAACAAATTAATTTATTAATGTTTTGCAACTTTAATTTTAAGTTTAGGTTTAATTTTAATTTCACTTTTAATTGTAGTTGTAATTGTATATTTTATTTTTATTGTTTTTATTATTATCTTTTTTATTCTTGTTTTTATAATTTTTATTATCATTTTCCCAATATTGCCGGGTCTGCTATAGCAATTTCCATATATGGTATCCAAGTCACCTGACCAATGACAGGCCCACCTCAATCAGCCAACCATCTGACCAATAAGGGTGTCCTTTGTGTTCAGGAAAACGCTACCTAAACAACAGGATAGGTCACTTTCCAAAACGAGGCCGGCGAGAAAATTTCACCTGATATTTTGTTGTACCTTCCTCATTATCGCATCGATCATCGACGTTGACGCACGTAGCTGTTTTCTCCGTTTTCATCATCGACAGTTGTGTTCTTTTCCAGTTTGTGGAAGATTTCTGCGTTTGTGGCTTTCAGTTGGTAAGTATTTTCTTTTTATGTATCTATTTATCTGATGCATTTATTTGTGAATATTACATGTAATCATTATTTATTGATTTAAGCATTCAACAACTTATTTTCATGGTGCTGTCAACATGCCCTAATTCATTTTTTTTGCAATTTTGACATTAAAATTTATCAAGAAAACCCCATTGTTGTTTTATAATACACCTTTTTAATAATTAAAAAAAACATGAATAATATGTCTTTATCAAAGATAACGGCCCGACACTTTGAAAACATAATTTTAATACCAAATGATGCACCACGAGGAAGGAATTACAAAATGGAGACTTTCCATTTTGACCACGTGGTTGACTTAGCCTATGATGGCCGCACCATGACGTTACTATATCGTTTCAACAAGACCATTCATTGTGTTCTGTTTTATTCTGTAACGTAGACCTTCTATCGACAGTCTTCTCTTTCCCTTTGTTTATTTTAGATGATCATGTATGGTTGTTATAGAATGATATATTTCGCTGCTGTTCATTAAATCTAGATGGTTAGATTCATTGAAAGAAACGTTCTTCATTTCTTGGCAACTTAAATGGCCAAAAAGTGTAGGTCATAAATAAAAAATACAGGTCAGACTGTGGGAGGGATCTGTCGTCAATATTCTTGAAATGGCAAGGAAGCAGTTCGTACTTTCAATGGTGAAAACTCTAGCTGTTTCATTCTGACGCCATTTTCTTGTGGTAGAAAGAAGTAACAGTAATGAAAGCCTCTGAACATACCCCACGCCATAGGGTTAAGTGAATTTGGATCTTCTAAATTCTTTGTGTGTTTGTTTGTTCTCTTTTTTTTTTTTGGGGGGGGGGGGTATGGATAACGCGAACACACCCAGCAATAGTCCACCAGTGTGTACCCGTTACACATCTGGCAATCCGACGCAATAAAGAAAATGTTGCCATGATATAATTCAGCCGGCTCAGCCACGTCACAATCAGCTGACCACCGGACAAAGTCCTTTGTTCACTCCCCTGGTTAGCGGTGACTGCCCCGGGCGCCTGGTCTACGTCCGGGTAGTCTGGCCAGACGTGTCATGAATTGGGGTGGGGTGGTGGAAGGTAGGGGCAAGGGGGGGGGGTGGATTAAATTATTGACACGTTATTTTTTCTTTGTATGTGTGTGTCTGGGGGTCCTTCGCTTTTTAAAATTTCTTCTTGAGGGTGAACTAAGATTGATTGATCAGCAAACATACGTTTAGAGTCTGTTTCGTTTGTTTCCTTGCCCTTATTTCCAACTCTCGAGAACCCCCATCGGCCATTGTTGTCATTATGTAACTCCCATAGACTTGTCAATATAAACTTCAGATTGTCTGTTACGATGACATTGGCTGATGCGACATAAGGCTATTCTTTGACGGACTTAGGCTGGACAATTGACGGACGCATAAATGTTTAAACAATAGAGAATGACTGTCATATGAATGTTTAAACACTGTTCAAGTTGCAATTTGGCCTTTTAGTGATATTGGCAACACTTAAACATGGAAAGTAGAGTAGTCTAAAATGACGGGTAGAGAATCTCTGTGTTGCCAAAATGCCGTTTAGGCACTTAAAAAAAACCCAAATCCTTCAATTTGAGTTTCGGCAAAGCGAAGCGTGCACGTGGTTGGGACTTTTGGCGGAAAATAGTACAACGCACAGTGTGACCCGGAAGTTGTAGCAGCTCTTTTTAGTTGTATTATTAATGCTATTAGCAAGATGAAGAGGGGGAATTCTAAGCACTTGGATCTTTGTTCTTTGTATTGTAAGCAAAATCAGACTTTTGGTGTTGCGTGTTTAGTTGAAGGGTTACCACGCGACAGTGGTCTACCGTAAGTCCCGCCCCACCGATCACGGTCTACTGCGATCTAGGCGGTCTCTGGCGTAAGTCCCGCCTGATTGGCCACGGTAACGACAGCGCTAGGGCTGTCTAACACAGAGATTGAGGCGATACAAAATGGGCACAAAATTAACAATAGTTTCTTACTAGAGACTTTATCACTAAACTGTTTGTGAAAAAAAATCCCAAACTCGGATGTACACCCCTCCCCCCCC
>NW_004797915.1:50702-58182 GCF_000002075.1 Aplysia californica | reverse complement strand
CCCCCCCCCCCCCCCCCTTATTTTTTTAAATAAAAAAAATATACGCAAATAATCGAGAAAGTATGATTTTGAAATCGAATCCATGTGTGCCTCTCCTTAGACACCTTTCTTGATGTCTTGCTGAACTAGAAATAGTCCACGCTAGAAACTCCACAGATCTAATATATTTTTTCCCCTTCCGTGAGAGCCGAAATCCTCGAACAGCTTCTTGCATGTTCAAAGTTGGGTTTGAGAATATTTGAATTTCACGATAGAGCCAAAGCCACCAGTTATTTGTTGTTGTTTTTTTTTCGGCCGAAATTTGCATGAGGTCATTACAGAATGCGCACAAACAAGTTAATACAGATGTTATTCATATACTTGCTTTCATTTATACATGACAGTTTTGTATTACAACTGTTCAATATGTATTACATGATAACAACGCCATGGTATTATACAACACAATAGTCCCAATGTTCACACATTCACTGACGACAGGGGACGAAAGCGTAGCAAGTGTAAACACTGGCAAAAACAAAGAAACAAGAGTAGTTGTCTCCCTTCCATAATGGCCACTCTTTGTACTTGAATTGCTTCCCTGTTGCAGTTCTTCTCTTTTTGTTGCATGGGCGTTCGCGTATTAGCAGATTTCTCCTTGTTTTACATCTGGGGGAGGGGGGGGGGTGAAAAATGTCTACAACATATTTTGATTATAAACAAGTCTTCTTAAAAAATAGGTCTTCTAAGTCACAAGCAAAGTCGTAAGAAGGTTTAACAAATTAACCAAATTTTTAGGGAGACAAGTTCATCACTTTAGGAAAGAAAAAACCGCTGTTTGGAGAGCTGTGTTATTTGTGATCATTGCAAGTTTTTTGTTTTGTTTAAATTCCCCTTTACTTTTTCTTCTCTTTTCACATCTAGTAGTTAGCACGGTCTACGCTTTCTTCTCTTCCTTGAATGTCGTAGGTCATAATAAATTCATAATGCACAAACTATCAAACTAGATTGTAAAGAACTCCAAGCCTTTTTATTTAGAGCTTGAAGTAACATCTGCACTATACATCGATTGCTATTAGAGGCCCCTTTACATATTATTTGAGCAAACACAAACCAGCGTCCTGATTTCTGCGTGATATTGACCGTGTTGTCTGTGTTTGTTCCTTCCAGCATCTGAGTTGAGACATCATGTACCAAGAGTTGTGTGACGAGTCTTCTACTGCCAGGAAACTGGTCGTGAGCCAGAAGACGGTCAGCTCCAAGATGTTTGTCCGAGGTCGTGGCCGGAGTCACGGAGCAGGGTCAGGCTTGTTGAGAGGTCGTGGAGGAACGACGAAGACGTCCGTTCTCGGAGACGTGGTCAAGGAACAGCCGTTGGAGAACTTCACCCCAGCCTGGTTGTCTCAGTCAGGGTTGTTGTCTATGGTCGACACTCCAGACTCGTCCTCATCAGCGGAGACGTCTTCAGCAGTTGGACCTTCCTCGTCTGGGAAGTTGTCTTCTTCGGTTGAACCTTCCTCGTCAGTGGAACCGTTGCCAGCCGCAACCCCAAACAAGTTGGTCACGTGTGAAGAGATCGGCCGGCCGTTGGTACCAGTGCCTGAGACGAAACTGCCTGCTATAGGGTACGTACTGTGTGTTGTCACATGACTGTTTGTTTAGAGTCAATCTTAAATATTTTCTCTAACATCTAGCTCTACTGTGGAAAAAATGCTTTACATTGCTGCTCGTCTGTTGTGTAATAAGACTCGATTCTCATCACAATTAAACTTGTAAATAATATTCATAAAATCATCTTTAATCGAATGTAACTTCAAGGATTTTATTTTGTTGTCAACGAACTAATCATGCACTATAAGACATTCAGTAAAAAAAAAGAAAAAAAAAAGAAATAGAACATTAAATGAGGATGTCAAATTTGCCCCCCTCCCCTTCTCTCTCTCTCTCTCTCTCTCTCTCTCTTTCTCTCTCTCTCTCTCTCTCTCTCTCTCTCTCTCTCTCTCTCTCTCTCTCTCTCTCTCTCTCCCTCTTTCTCCTCCTCTCTCTCTTTCTCTCATCTCTCTTCACCCTCTCTTTCCTCTCTCTCTCTCTCCCTCTTTCTCCTCCTCTCTCTCTTTCTCTCATCTCTCTTCACCCTCTCTTTCCTCTCTCTCTCTCTCTCACACACTCTCTCTCTCTCTCTCTCTCTCTCTCTCTCTCTCTCTCTCTCTCTTTATTTGTCACAAACTCATTAAAGGAAACCCTTGTACAACGTTTGTCTTTTCCAGGAGTGAGCCGGAGGTTCTGTTCATCTTCGCCAACTCTGCGGAGGAGTTGTTCCTCTTTAATGCCGAGATGGTCAATCTGGCGCCTCAAATGGGCGATCTTCTCAACCGGACCTGTCTGGTGAGTTTTGTTTTGTTGTTGTTGTTGGTCGGTGAGGCACGGGGGGTGTCTGTGAGTGGTAAGAGCGTGCACACTACTGTGAGCTGTAAGAATAAGAATAAGACATTAAACAAAAGCTAGTTGAAGGAGACAAAAACTATTAAACTTTCAAACTATCAGAACGTTACCCCCCCCTCCCTTTAAGAAACTGTATCGAAACTCAACATTGCAAAAATGAAAAAAAGTATGCTGTATGGGAATCTAGAGCGAGGAGAGAGTATAATGGTACATGTATTTGAGAAACAATTTTCACAATTTCATTATTTGTTTGTGATGAAAACGCATCGTCTATTAAAATTTGCGAATGTTAATCACATTTTACCAACATTTTGTTAACACAGGACTGTCCAGCTGTGGACAAGAAGGATGTGGGAACTGGGTGTCTGGTTGCAGTACAGTGTGGGAAAGGCTGTTACAGAGCAAAAGTGGAACACGTAGGAGAAGATCAGGTGAGTGCTGACCTTTGTTCTTGTCGCATAGACCAGGGCCAGGGAAATCTTGTATCTGAGTTGTCTTGTGAATGTAGCAAGATGTGCCTCAACAAAATACTGTGTGTAGGATCAAAATGTACCACTCTCTTAAACTCTGTTGTATTCAGATATTGGAAAGAGCAAGTTATGAAGATAACTGATGTTGTAATATTTTGGTTTGACATTTTTCTTGTTTTTCTATGAGTGTAATTATTTTTATGGAGTTGGACTAATCCGTGACTGTTGCTGTAATCACACGTGTGTCTGGCCTTGCAGGTCCGAGTCAACTTTATCGACTTCGGGAACAGCGAGCTGGTGTCTCTGGACTCCGTGAGGGAAATCCCAAGGGAAGAACTGGTGCTGAACACACCGCCTATGGCCTGGCCATGTAAGCTCAGGAAGCCGGAGGTAAGCACACTTTTCAAAATAATCTCAGTTCTTTAAATTTAACTTATTTCACTTTCTTCTTTAATTTGTTTGACTCACTTTACCATAAGTATATATCCCTCTAATCTCTACTCACCTCCCCCTTTATCTCTCTCTATTTCTTCTTTACCCCCCCCCCCTCTCTCTCTGTCTCTCTCTTTCTCTCTCTTGCTATAGCCTATCTCTCGTTCTCTCTGTAGTAGAGTTAAGATAAGGGAAATGGTGAAAATGGTTTGAGTATAACGCTCCTATCAACACTATTAGGCTATTTAAGGGGCAGGACCCCCTAGTTTAACGTCCATCTCCGATAGGACCGAGCCGAGTGGGAAGTTCATGTAAAGTACCTTTCCCAAGGACACAACGTCGGACTGAGCTGAGGCTCGAACCCCCGAACCCGCAATCTCACGATTACGAGTCCGGTAGCCCAACCACTAGGCTACCGACGCCACCGACAAGGGACAGAAAGGTACCAAGGAAACCAGCTGCAAAAAATGCTTTATGTGTTTGGTTGTTTTTTTTTACCAATGGAACTCTTGAACTACTTTTTAAAATCCATTTATCTTAACTCCTCTCGGTTCTTGAAAGAATACTTTGATATAAAGGTAAATACAGTTTTTTCTCCTTCTTTAAATCCGTTTTCTAAAATAATATTATTGTAAGCTTTGATATCCTTCTGTATCTGTCTCTCCGTTCACCACTATGTCTATAGGTCTATCTGTTTATCTGCTCCCCTTTCTTTCGCTCTCCTTGTCATGTAAACTTGTAATGATTTGGAAGTAACAATCTTTAAACTTTCTCCTTGTCATGTAAACTTGTAATGATTTGGAAGTAACAATCTTTAAACTTTCTCCAGGACCGTCAAGGCTCGTGGCTCTCAGATATACAGAAGATTTTCCGTGGGATCTGGAAAAAACAAACCTTTGTGGCGAGAGTTGTTCACCATACAGGTAAGACTGATTCTCTGTTGGAAGTTTGAACTAGCACTTGGAAGGTTTCGTTTATATAGGTCTGCAAGGAATCTGCTCGGTTGTACGTTGAAAACTTAAAAAGTTTGTTGAAGCGGAAAGATACCAAAATGACAAGTTACAAGATTTGATCAAACGAGTTTAAAGAGATTGGAGTTGTCCATAGCAATTATTGTTTTTTCTTAGATGTGTCTAGAGTTTTAAAATGTTTAAATCATTGAAATAACAGAAAAGATTAAAAGTTTACTGATTTGAATAATGCTTTGAAGAAGGTAAAGACAGGTGTTAATTTTGTTTTTATAGCTCAGCCATCTTCATGTATTTTTGTTCCTTTTCTGAACAGTCAATAAGATATACCTGCTCATAGTTACGGGATTATCATACATGTGATATTTTGTTTCAGGTGGGTGTTGTGTTGTGGATCTGACACTGCCCGATGGTCAGTTGGTCAACTCAATGCTAATCAAGTCAGAGGTCACTTCAACTGTCAGTTCTGCTCGTCCAGGGTCAGTGGTCAAGCCTTTTAGGCAAGTACAGCCCCGTGTGAGTGAGGCCAGCGCTGCCACACCCACCTCCCAAGTAGTACAGGGGCCACTGCTGTATGAACATGAGGAATCTGACCACGTCGCACGGGTCCACGTGAGCAGAACTAGTCCTATGGTAAGGAAGATTTATTATGAGCTTTCACTTCTTCTCTGTTTTAATTACATGTACTGCCTTACTGTATCTCTCCCTCTCTGTTCCCCACTCCCCCCCCCTCTCTCTCTCTCTCTCTCTCTCTCTCTCTCTCTCTCTCTCTCTCTCTCTCTCTCTCTCCCTGTATCTGTGTCTTTGTCTGTCTCTGTATCTGTCTGTCTGTCTCTCTATCCACCCCCCCCTCCGTTCTTTCTCTTTACCACCCAGTCAGTCGATTGACTTATTCATAATTTGCTCCTTGTTACGAGGTATATTGCGATCTTTCTCACAAAATCTAGAGCTGTTTTTTTTTCGTTTTGTTTGTTTTCAAAATTCTTGACTTTGCACCTTTTTGCCTAAATGTAGCTTTTTTGTAACTGATACTTACTTGTCTTTTGCTAAGGAAAACGTCCATTATCAGATTTTGTAATATTACTAAATGCAGGTCATCAGAAGTACATTTATCTAGAACTCAAACAAAAGAACAAAGCAAAAAGAGATAAATAATAAAGATATATTTCTAATCTTGTGTTATTTCTGGAACAGTTTCAGGAGATTGATGAAGAGATGCGAGCTATGGGCTACTATCTCCGGGACTGAGGTTGACCCGACTCAAAGAAGAGAGCGTCAAAGACGACACGGGTTAACGACATGGCTCACACAGCGCTGATTGGTTTGGGATCTACAGCGCCGGAACTGGACTTGGCGCCAGCGGAGAGATATTCTGTTCTCTAATGGACACCGGTTTGGATACAGCCAAGCTCATGGCATGAATACAGGCTGGTAGAGGAACATGGCTCAGTGACTCGACCGAGGTTCATGGCAGTTGTTTAGGTGATCAGCGGCCGGTGAAATGGGATACAAAAGTGACACTTTACTACTAGAACAGAGAGTGTGGTCTAAGTTTTCCGCCCCCATGTACATTGTGAAGTTCTAAACATTCAGGGCCTCCGACTAAACGCACCTTCTTCTTCAAGTGGACTTTTCCGACAAGATGGAGAACCGTGAAGACTCTCCAGACACACACATTTCAAGAACGTCCAGTTGAGGAGTCGGACCTGTGTTATTTGTACCATAACAGATACCTACTGGACTAACGGTTAGCCGAATATTGGTTTTATTCAAGGTGCTGTTTTACTAGATTTAATATGTGTGTCACAGATTTTTTAAAACGTGATGAATATAAATATCTCATTACGCCTGTTTTAAACTAAGCTCTGATAAATGTTTCCCACTCCCGAAAAAGAGTATAAAACTCTGACTGTAGCATATTTTAGAAATTCAAGGACAAATACTTGAGAGTGAAATACTTGAAAGGACTTCTTTGACTTCTGATTATTGCTTGGGTCTTAAATACTCATGTATGATAAACTCAAATTATCTCAAAAGAATAATGTATCGTTTTCTTTTAAACAATAGAATAGAGCCGTTTGTACTTAGCTCCTAAAGAAAAAATAAACAGACACAATAGCAATGTAGACTTAAGACACTCCAGTCTTATATTGAGGAGGGTTTTGAAAAGTTTCACTTTGTGGTGTAAACCTTGAGATCAGACTCTGTGAGTAGATATTTTGATAATATTTTTTCCATGTAAATCGTTTTTGAGGCAGCTTGTTTCAACGGTGTGGAATAATTACAGATGATTGTACAAGACTATGAGTTGAATTCTTTGTGTTGGAACATAAGGATATTGGTTTTATGCAATGAGCTGTTTTGTTAGATTTCATATCTGTAATATCTGTAACGCAGATTTTAGAAGTGTGATAAATAGAAATATCTTATTATGTCTTTGTTTTTAACCTGCACGTCGATAAATGTATCTGACATTGTATAAAGAGTATAAAGCTCAGACTGTTGCATATTTCAGGAGTTCAAGCAAAAGTTCTTGAGAGGGAAACGTTTGAAAAGATTTTTTTGACTTCTGATTATTGTTATAGTCTTAAATAAGCACGTTTGATAAACTTCACATTTGTAATCTCTTTTTTAAGAAGTGTAAGCTTTAACACCCAGCTGAAGAGAAAAATAAACAGACACAAGCGCAGTGTACACTTTAGACATTCGCGTCATGTAATATGTTAATGAAGGTTTTGAAAAAGTCCCTACTGTTGGTGTAAATATTGTAGTCAGACTGAGTGTGTTAATTTTTTAAAATGAGGATCGGTCAAATTTTCTTTAACTCGTATGTCAGACAATAACTGTGCAGAATAACTGCTAACTGTATAAGATAATACAAGGCTATGATTTGGATAATTTGTTTTTTAATATAATAATATTAGTTTTATGCATGGTGCTGTTTTACTAGATTGTTTCATGTCTGTACCACAGTTTTAGAAACGTTAAGAATGGAAACATCTTTCTATATCTCTGTTTTGAACTGAGCTCTGACAAATGTATCTCACCCCCTATATAGAACAGAAAGCTCAGACTGTAGCATATTTCAGGAATTCTAGGACAAGTACTTGAGAGTGAAATGCTTGAAAAGGCTTCTTTGAATTCTGGTTATTGTTATGGTCTAAAATAGGCGCGTATGATAAACTCACA
>NW_004797915.1:45302-46959 GCF_000002075.1 Aplysia californica | reverse complement strand
TGTAAAATAGATTTTAAAACCTTGATGAATAGAAATAATATTACCTTATTATATTTCTGTTTTATTTTGAGTTCTGATTTATAAATAATGCATCTGTCTTCTAAAAAGAATATAAAGATCAGATTATTGCACACTTCAGGAATTTAAGAAAAAGCACTTAAGAATGAAATCCTAGAAAAGACTTTTTTGTCTTCTGATTATTGTTATCGTCTAAGATAGTGTTATGATAAACGCACATTTGTGATGTTATCAGAATGCCATGTTTTTAAATAGCGTCTGTCATACCTGGCTCAGAAAGAAAAAGAACTAGACACAAGAGCAGTGAGTAATTTAGACACTCTTGTCTTATGTAGATGTGGGTTTTGGGGAAGTTTTCCCTATTGGACTAGCTGTGCATAATTTGCACACCACTTTACATAAACGATAACACCTATGGGATCAAACATTGTATACTCAAGTTATTTTGCTGTGATTGTCATGTAACAGCATAAAACAGTATGGGCCGGGAACACAAGACAACAAGAAAAAGAACATTTAAATCTGTTAATGCGGAAAGCAGGCAACATTTCAACATCTACATTCCCCTATCTGGATGAATTGTACATTATTGCTCGCACTAGAACAATTAATTCCATCTTTTTTGATTAAAAAAACATCCCTTGTTCTCCCAAATAAATATATCAGTCAGAAGTAAAAGACATTTTTTTTGGGTAAGTGTTTTACGGTCATATGAGCGTGCGAGACACATTACATTTTTTCAGTTGGTAGGAAATTTTGAATTTTGTCTGGGTGGCGGCCGATGCTTACTAATCGATTTTAGACCACCAAGGGATCTTTAACGTGGGCAACTTGCACATGGGACCACCGAGATTTTTCGCCTTTGTCCGAGAAGGCTAGATGTAGATCTTTCCTACCATAAGATCAGGGGTGTGGCTAAAAGACAGCAGTAAGAAAGAGCCAAGGAGAAGTAGTAGAAATGCTGCAGAAAGAGTCAGGGGCCCAGAGGAGGGTGAAAGGAGGTGAGGGGGTGGGGGCAGAAAGTGGAGACAAAAGCAGACGACAGGACATTGTCAGAGAGTAGGAAAGGAGGTGAAAGGATAATGACTTTTTTTCCGGTCGCTACCCGGATTCGAACCCGGGACCTTTGAATGAGAGGGGAACACTTTAACCTCTAGTCCACGAGAGTCCCAGTAAAAGACCTAGGCTTCTGATCTGTAACAAAAGAAAGATACAGAAGGTCATTCTTACCATCATCCATCAAACTTCTTCCATCTTAACCATCTTGTTATAAGTATTCATACAATCTTAGAGCATGCATCAGAGTACCGTTGAGTTCCAATCAGAATACTGAGTATGTACCTAGCTTAACATTGTTATTCTTGATATTACTGTTCATTTATATTATGTATGTGGCTGTAAACCTGTGTGTGTGCATGTTTGCGTGTGGTGTGTGTGTGTGTGTGTGTGTGTGTGTGTGTGTGTGTGTGTGTGTGTGTGTGTGTGTGTGTGCGTGCGTGTGTGTGTGTGTGTGTGCTTGTTAGGTGTATACATGGTGAAACGCCAAACCAATGTTCAAGGTTGCGCACAATAAAGATGTATGTGTGTATGTGTGTGTGTGTGTGTGTGTGTGTGTGTGTGTGTGTGTGTGTGTGTGTGT
>NW_004797915.1:39831-43339 GCF_000002075.1 Aplysia californica | reverse complement strand
GTTTTCAGTCATTGATCCCAACAGAATCCTTGAATTTATAAAGGCCGTTGATCTTTACGGAATTTTGTAAGTACAGTTATTTTAATTTTAAGCAGGTTATCATTTTTAGATTTATATTTTTCTCAAGATTTTAACATTCTAAAATCTGATCGTTGACCCGAGCCAAGCTGTGCAGCGAACTATTGTGATTGCAACCAACGTGTATTTCGCGCGCTCATACGACTATCACCTTATGTAGTTGCGAGCGCCGTAAAACTCTTACTAAAACAAGAAGTTTTTAGAAAGAGCAAAGAGCGGCAGCCGTGACAGTGTGCGGTCTAGGTTATTATAGCTCAAGTCTATGGATGTACGTCATAGCTCTAATTAAGATGCTTTTCCTTTTCTTTAATTTTCCAAAGTTCCAGAAAATGTCATGGGTGCTTGTGGTTGTAGAATAACGCTGATTAGTTCTGTTCTTGGGGAGATAACGACCCAGGTCACAATGTTGTATACCGGTGTGTTGTTGTGAATGGAGGGATCTACAGTCGGCTGGCCCCGTGTTCATACCAGACGAGAGAGAGAGAGAGACAGACGGACCACCACCGATAACGGAAGACTCGCAACAAGCCCGAAATATCTCTTTTGTTTTAGTAAGGTTTTACGTCACTCGAAACTGCATAAATAAGGTCATATGAGCGCCAAGGGTGGATGTCAAAAGAGAAGTCCTTACAGGAAATCAGTCTTACTCTGCTCACCTCTCTAGCCTCAACAGCACAGAGTCTGCTTCGATTATCTAGGCACCCCGGAAGTAGCAGTTCACAAGAGTGTGACAAACATACACATGAAGTAGAGGATAGATGACGATAGTAAGGATGAGGAAAGAAAAAACAGCAGTTCCCTCTTTGTTGTTCCAGCACAGTACGAGCATGACATTGACAAATCAATCCATTTACAACTCTACTGTGCATAAGAATATGTTAACTTTGGAAATGGAAAATGTCTCTGCATGGTTCTGGGGCACAAGAAAAAACTTCACAGTTCAAAAAGTTCGAATGATCCTCGCCCAGCTTAATAGGCTCGATTCTTTCAAGCTCGATACTAATACATGTACTAATACTAATTATCTGTTGATAAATCACACTAAGACACATTTTAAAAAAATCAAATAACTGGTTTTACGCGAGTATACAAAGGTGCAGACTCAGAGCTTCACTGCATTTTGCCTTTCTACATTGGTCGACAACGGTCAATGGACCGTCCGACTCTTTTAAAGTATACACATTGAAACTCCGTGATATATCCGGGGAAAGACTGAGTTTCGAAAAAAGGGGTGCGCGCCCGCACGTGTGTGTGTGTTTATGTATGAGTGTGTGTGTGTGTACAAATGTATTTGTGTGTGTTTATGTGTGTGTGTATGTATATACACACGTATGTGTGTGTGTGTTTATGTGTGTGTGTGTGTGTGTGTGTATGTATGTACACCTGTATGTGTGTATGTTTAAGTGTGTATATGTGTGTGTAGGTGTGCACAAATGTATTTGTGTGTGTTTATGTGTGTGGGAGGATGGTTTGGGGGGGGGGGGGTGTACTCTTTCTCTTCCCGCCCTGGTCCGGTTCACCGTCAGCCCAGTTAGTATCATGCTAGACTTCGGTACTGAAGACTTGCGGTTCGATTTCAAAGCAGGAATTCTTCAGCATAGGTTATTTTGTGGAGTGTTCAATGTTCGTCACCCACTGGGCTTGGAACAGTAGGAGTTTGGCTTTGGACTCGGAAGTCCTTTAGAAATGAACGCTTCATGATGACAGTATATATATTATACTTCCTCCCTGAGCGATCCAGTCTTCTCCCCTCTCTCTTTCACACCATCTCACTCTTTCACTCCCTCTCTTTCCCTCCATCTCTCACTTTCTCTCCCTCTCTGTCTCTGTCAGTCTGTCTCTGTGTCTCTTTTTCTTTCTCTCCAAGTCTCTGGCTCTCTCTGTCTTTTTCTGACTTTTTCTCTCTCCCCTTCTCCTTCTCTTTCCTCTCTCGCTCCCCCTCTCTCTCTCTCTCTCTCTCTCTCTCTCTCTCTCTCTCTCTCCCTCTCTTTCTCCAAACTAAGACACTAATTCATTCACCCTTCCACTCTCTGCAAACCGGTGTCTGTGGTGTAACACACAATAAGGCGTTTCGCTGTCGCACGCAGGAGACCCAAGTTCGATTCCCGAGTGGGGAAATATTTTTATCAAGTATCTCTGTCTTTCTTTTGGGATGTTGTATCCCTCTCAGCCCAGGTTGACCCTGACAGGCAGCGACGGAGACCCGCCTCCTAAATGTGAGGCAGCGTGGTTGAATCAGGCTCTCGTCAAAATAATCAAAGTGAAGAAACTTGCTTTGTTCCGCAGGTTTGTGAATTTTTATCAAATTTTTGTTTTTTGGCTCAACACTTTTTATACCCATTAAAGAACTCATTTCTGTGTGGATTTTTCTGAAAAACGTTGATTAAAGGCACAACAAATGTAAATTTTCAGTTACCACGAACTTTAGTCTAAAGCTAAGGAAATAACTATTCTTTTGCGGCCATTTTCTCCCTAATTTTACATCTGAAAACAGGTGACCCCCTCCTCCTTTCGCAAACATCTCGACTTCAAGATAAATGGATATTTTTTCCATCCAACTAAAGACAAGTGAACAAGCTTTAAGATGATACCAATAACTCTACATGCCCAAAAATTGACGAGAGCCTGATTCCACCATGCAGCCTCACAAATGGTATAATAAATTGTGTTGACATGGTATGAAAAGCACCAACATCAGAAACACTCTCCGTGTATTTATGATCTCTCCTTCTTTCTTGTGTGGATTTTTCTCTACCGGCAGCACTTTAACACGGGCAACCCCCCAAAAAAGAGAAAAAGAACAAGAAGAGACGGAATACCATCATCTTGAGCTTGGAATTGGATGGGGCGCCTGCAGAAGTTCAAGACTGAGTGGGAGGAGCAGAAGGATATGGAATCAACCATTACTTGGAACCGTCAGCATCTGCACACTTCGAGATCGAGATGTGCTTCTTCAGGGGACGGAGCACTTATGGGAATGCCCCTTGTGCAGTGATGTCGGTCCTTCACACAAGTAAACAAGTAAACCCAAAAGGAAAAACACACACTTTGCTGACACGAGTTTACGAGTGTTTAGGAAGATAGTAAGACAATACAATGACCTGTGATATGGCACATTTTAAAAGGAAAACGAAACACGTTTTTCACTTCGCTGAAAACAGTTTATGAGCATGATTTGTGACATGGCACCTTTTCATAAGGAAACATTAACAACAACAACAACATAGTATGGCCCACATATTGCGTGAATGCCATGACCTGGCCAGCAACAAGAGAGTTATTGCCAATAAAGTACAAATGTCTTATAAATTCTGTTTACAAAAACTCAATTCTCTTCCTCTCCATTTATGCTTTTTTTCTGTTTTTTTTTTCTTAACACAAACATGCACGCATGCACACAAACACACACACACACACACACACACACACA
>NW_004797915.1:33159-39283 GCF_000002075.1 Aplysia californica | reverse complement strand
GGGTTATTCATTTCTAATTGTATAAAGTTGTAATGTGATACTCATACCATTGATACATAATGGTAAAATGCTCTAAAATGGTATCCACACCATGGATACCAAGTGGAACAAAGTTGTTGTATGATTCTTGTATATTTGATACCCAATGGTACAATACTCTCCTTTTATTCATACCATTCATCCAATGGTATAATGCTCTAAAAAGAATACTCATACCATTCATCCAATGGTACAATACTCTAAAACTGTTATTCATACCATTCATCCAATGGTATACTGCTCTAAAAATGATACTCATACCATTCATCCAATGGCCTAATGCTCTAAAAATGATACTCATACCATCCATACCTATTGCTACAACGCGTATATGATTTTTATACCACTGATACCCAAAGGCACAACTGATACCCAAAGGCACAACGCGTATGATTCTTGTACCCCTGGAACCTAACGGCACACGGTTGTAATATTATGACAATTGTACCATTAATACCTGACGCTTTAATGTTGTAAAAATGATACTAATACCATTGATACCTAAAGACACAACACTGTACTATGACTCATGAACCGTTGATATTAAAGCTACACCATTGTACTATTATGACACCTGTACCACTGACGCCTAAAGGTATGAGTTAGTACTACGATACTTCTACCATTGCAACTTGGAACAAATCTGAGATGGTATAACACAGCAACAAATAGGAAGCATAAGGCACGCATGCGCAGTTTGCTAGGGGCACCATTGTGTAAGATCAAGATAACAATAACAGTATTACACCGGTCGGAAGACTTTTATATAACAAGTCGATTGTACATATATCGTAAGTCAGGTTGCACATACTCCAAATTGTACACATACGTCATAATATTATAGTTCATAAGTCAAATCATACATCAGCCATCGTTCAGGTTGTAGTTTAAGTCATGCGATGATACGACATAAGTCATGATTGTCCTCAGTCAGGTTGCCCTTAAGTCAAATAATAATAATAATAATGATAATGATAATAACAATAATAATAATAATAATAATAATAATAATAATAATATATTATTATTAATAATAATAATAATAATAGAAATACGTAAGTCATGATTGCCATGAGAACATTACACCGGTTGGAAGACAAAAATAACATTATAACGTTTTATTTTAAACGGAAGTCACAGTTGTCAAAAATAACATTATAACGTTTAATTTTAAACATAAGTCACAGTTCTCAAAAATAACATTATAACGTTTTATTTTAAACATAAGTCACAGTTGTCAAAAACAACATTATAACATATTAAATTAAACATAAGTCACAGTTGTCAGTAAAGGTATACTTGGATCCTCAATTCAGAAGTAACTTGACCCTGTGCACAGATCCAGAGTCAAAATGGAAAGGGGGGGGGGGCACAGTGGGGTCGGCGCTGTGTCTTACAGGAAAAGGAATCAGGTGAACCCCCATAAGACATGGGGGTCGGGGTGGGGTGGCGGGGGGTGTTAGACTTTACTTTTACTTTTACCCTGTCGTCATCAACAATGTAGATACGAGTCACCGATTGCTCCCCTTGCGAACGGGCTCTCCACAAACTGAGAGTTGTGTCCCCTGAAAGAAGGTTTGAGATCGAGGTAGCTATTTTGACCTTGACCCTGCGTGAGAGAGGTCACACACGAGAGGTCAGGGCCACTGGGACAACTTCTCTTCTCCTGACTGGACTCGGACTTGGCCGAGCTGTCACCGGGGAAACTTTCCTCAAAGGAACTTTTCCTTGTGGTTCTGAGGGGCAGCTCCGGGCTACCGGAGATCTCCAACACTGAGGTCTGAGCGGTGGGCGGAGCTTCCAATACTGTGGGCAGGCCGGTTGGTGGAGTCTCCAGCACTGTAGGTGGGGCGGTGGGCGGAGTCTCCAAAACTGCGGGCGGGGCAGTGGGAGGGGAAATGGGTATGGCGTTGGGTGGACTGGACTCTCCCATGATTGTGAATTTTGGGATGCTGTTTGTGTTGTTGTTGTTGTTGTTGTTGTTGCTGATGTTGTTGTTGCTGCTGTTGTTGTTGTTGCTGCTGTTGTTGTTGTCGATGATGTTAATGCTGTGAGGATCATTGCCAGTGTTGTGGAAAGTGTTGTGACCGGCATGTCTCCAGGGACTTGAGGCCATGTCATGTCGGCCGTCGACATTTTGCTCGGTCGGGGATTTCCTCAGTGGCTGGCTGTGTGCTAAAGAAGAGCCCAGCTCACAGGCCGGGAAGATGGGCAGACCGGAAGCGTCGCTGCTGTGAGCAGACGAACAGGGTGACGCAGACTGGTCAATGATGTCATGCTGGCGGCCGTGTGGGCAGTCTGTGACGTCACCGGGGCTGTAGTCCTTCAACAGCTGCTGGTGAGCCATCTCGAAGTATGGCGGCCGTTTGTGCATGAAGGGGTTCTCCAGGCAGAAGGCTGAGCAGTAAACGTCATCGAGTTTGTTTGTGGACTGGGTACTTTGCTGTTTGGATAACACTTCATGTGGTAAAGAGGAAGAATTGGGAGTCAGGCTGCTCGAAGTGTGTCCAAGGTCTGGCACTTTGGGCAATTTGACGCCGCTATGGGGGTGGATGGCTTCGGGTTTTGGAAGCGAGGATCTCTCGTGGAGTTTCTCGTAGGAAAAATTGAGATCTGAAGTCACGTGACTAGCTAAAGAGGAAGTGTCTGGAGCTATTCTTCCCGTCAGACCTAAAGACGGTTCCAGGAAGCTGGAGAGACCGGAGAACATGGTGCTGTTTGCTGTTGACTGTTTGTACGACTGTGGGGGAATACTGGGTGTGGCAGTGAACACAGAACAAGACGGGCTCTTCGGGAAGTTTTCTATAGAGCTGTGCACGGGGCTCGGGACTAGAGTGTCCGTGTAGAAACCTTTGGACCGGAGGATGTCGTGGGGTCTGGGAGGGGTGAGCAGGTCAGCGAGCAGCGAGGAGGGGGTGGAGTCGAATCCCGAGTTGTGAAGCTTGCCCGGGAGGAGAAAGTCCGTGTGTGTCTGATGGTGCTGCTCTCTCACGTCGAGTGGCGCCGGGAACCGAAAGTCGAGCTCTGACCGAGCTTTGAAGTCGTGGTGGTCAAAGTTGCTCAAGGATCGATGTGCGCGCAGGAAGTCCGACTTTCCGAAGGTGTCTGTGTAGCTAGGCAACGACATGGACAGGCTGGTGGACATGGGCGTGTGCTCGCCGGAACCTGGCGCTGACGTCACCAGATATTGTCTGTGCTGAGATCCCGGCTGGACAGACAAACTACGAACTAACGGTGCCTTGTCTGGGCATGTCGGAGATGTCAGAGTGCCCGGACTGCCGACGTAAGAGCCGCTTGAGGGCGACACACAGCCGTCTGTGGACGGAGACAGCTGGGAGTATTTCTCCGACTCTGTTAAAGTCTCCGCAGCTTGTTTGGCGAAAACGTTCATGGCAAGGAGAGAGTTTTCTCCCTCACTGTTCGCTCTTGTGCTCTGTTTGGCGACATACTCGCTACCACACAGGCTTTTGGTGGGGATTGTAGGGGATACTGGCACGTCGTGGGAGCGAGGGAGTTCGCATCTCATTTCTCTACCCAGAGAGGGGAGGGGTGGGTACAGGAAGGGCTGGGGGGAGCTTATGTCTTTGCCCATGAAGTAGGCGGAGTCGTTGTAGAGAGAGGGCGGGGCTTTGTACGCGTCTGGGGAGCTGTGGCTGTACGGAGGGGTGAGGTGGTGGGGGGAGGGGAAATGAATCTGGTGCGGGTGGTGGCGGTGGGGAGGGGGAAGTAAGTGTTCTGATTGACCGCCAGATGGGTGATGTGGGTACTGGTGGGCGTGGGAAGGGTGGGCTGAGAGCCAGGGCTCGTAGGCGTGAGGCATCCCTCCGGGGGACTGGTGAAAGTTTTCCTGCTGCAGGTCTAGCTGGAGATAGTTGCCGTCAGATAACACAGTGTTGTTGCTGTTGTTGTTGGCAATGCTGATGTTGTTGTTGTCGTCGTTGTTGCTGCTGTTGGGGGTGGTGCTGCTATTATTAGTTCTGGCGTTGTTGTCGTAAGGCAGGTGGTTTTGGTGGTGATGAAGCTGTTGCTGCTGCTGATGATGCTGCTGTTGCTGATGCTGTTCGTGAGGTGAAAGATGTAGGAGATGGTTCGCACCAGCCATGTTCCTGTCTCTGGCAGCGTCAAACACAGGCGGGACAACAGTCTGATAGCCGACATTTATGTGGAGTCGGTCGTTCTCGGAGTTGTTTCCCTCGTGGTTCACATCTGTGCCAGAGACCAAACTACCGCTGCTGGTGTTGTTGAAGTGACCAACACTGACCAGGTCTTTGGGGGTGTGGCCCGACTCTTCTGTCGTCAGGTGACTGAGGGCCGCTGATGTCACTGTGGGAGACAGACAGACAAACACACTGAAGTGAGACCACAGTAGAGGGAGAAGAAAAAATCCCCACTGGAAGCCTAGTACTAGCGTTTGTTTTTTTAACGGGTCAGAACGCTATATAACTGCTATTATTGAAGACCATTATGAAAAAAATACTCGAAGGAAAATGTGGGTCAAAAACACTCGATTTCCTTGTACCTAGAAAAACCCCCACTCGATTTGTTCGTACATAAAACAGAGATTCACTCTATCAGTTTGGACAATCCGTTTTGTAAAACATATAACGGCACAGCAGCACAGTCGTTATACATACAAAATCACACACATAAAGTAACACACACACACACACACACACACACACACACACACACACACACACACACACACACACACACACAGGTAGATAATAAATAAAAGTGTATACATATATACGCTTCGCAATTGCACCCAGAAGATCGAAGTTCAATTCTTGTGAGGAGAGAATTCATATTGAGTATCTTAGTCTTTTTCCTGGGACTTTAAATCCTTCTCATCCATCCAGGGTGACCCTGTCAGGCAAGGCAGAAGCCCTTCTACAAAACAATATAAACTGTGCTAATTTAATGGAAGCATAAATAAATCTATATCAAAACAGAGAAAGCGTTGTTAGGCTACCGGACTCGTAGTCGAGAGGTTACAAGTTCGAAGATTTCAGGCTCAGGCCCAACGCTGTGTCCTCGGGAAAGGCATTTCACACACATTTTCCTCACTTCACCCAGGCAAGAACGGGTACCCGGCCATAGACAGTGAAAGGTCTTGTCAGTATGTTAGTGTCATAGCACCCAGAAAAGGCAGCTTGCACGGTATGCTTCCCAGAAAGTTGAGATTGTTTCAGAATGCTATCATCAAGTCTGCTGAGGTAATAAAATAGATTGTAAAGCGAATGAATGGATAACCATGATCGCCGATGTCTGTCGCAGATCTTGCACTGGATGATAATGAAAGCGCACAGAGCTGGCTGCTGAGCGGGAATTTGGACAATACAAATGGTATTTGTGAGGCAACGTAGTGGAATCAGGCTCTCGTCAATTTTGAGGCATGTAGAGTTATCGGTATCATCTTAAAGCTTGTTCACTTGTCTTTATTTGAATGAAAAAAATATCCATTTATCTAAAATACAAGTCGAGATATTTCCAAATAAAAGAGGTGGGGTCACTTGTTTTCAGAGGTAAAATTAGTGAGAAAATGGCCGCCAAAGATTAGTTATTTCCTTAAATTAAGTGTCCGTGGTAACTGAAAATTTACATTTTTTGTGCCTTTAATCAACATTTTTCTGAAAAATCCACACAGAAATTAGTTCTTTAATGGGCATGAAAGGTGTTCAGCCAAAAAACGAAAATTTAATAAAAATTCACAAACTTGCAGTAAAATGCAAGTTTCTTCACTTTGATTATTTTGCCGAGAGCCTGATTCCACCACGCTGCCTCACATTTATCTCTTATTAGACTTACATTCCCTAAGGTTGGTCAGAGACAGGTTGTTGGCTGACCACTCGGACACGGTCTGGTAAAAGCTGCTCATGGACACACCGCTCACGGTCATCTTGTAGGATTCGAACAGCGGCCGCATGATGAAGGAGAACTGAAGGGTCGGTCAAGGGGAATAGGTCTGTTGCTGGTACAGTAATGTCTAGGAGTGTCTAAGGCAACAATGCCTCTCTCTCTCTCTCTCTCTCTCTCTCTCTCTCTCTCTCTCTCTCTCTCTCTCTCTCTTCAACAATATACT
>NW_004797915.1:30615-33059 GCF_000002075.1 Aplysia californica | reverse complement strand
TCATTATGTCCGCCACCCCTCAGTATCGTTTCTTCTGTCGCCAACACCCGTCACATACCGTACGCACTTTCCGCTTTTAGGCCTCCTTCCCTGGCACCTCTTGCCCCTCGAGCGATGCCCCCGGCCTCCTCTAGATCATACCATCTAGAGGGGACATAGCCGATGGTTTCTACTGTTTTGGGGGCGCTACCCATCTCTGCGTGTCCTTTCGAATTCTTTCATAATAATCTTCTGTATGGTCTTCTATTTGTCTGGTTCTTTGTGTGTGTGTGTGTGTGTGTGTGTGGGCGACCGTACGCGGGGACATGCGGGCTTGTGCGTGTGTGCATGCGTGCTTGTGCGTGTGTGTTTATCTACACCCCTCTTTCTGTATTTACATTCACGAAGAAGAACATCAATCGTCTGTCAATACATTTATACACAGTTGGGTATTTCACCAGGAAAGGATACAGCCCAGAATGGCCAGGAGTCTTTGTCCTGTTCGTGAACATAGTCCGAGAACCTCTCATCCAGCGTCCTTGGGAACTCTTCTCTTACCGGCATATCGGGAAGGGCTGCTTTGTACTTCCTGTGGGGGGGGGGGGGGGGGATGGGGAAATTATGGTGAAAGGGTGAAATGACAAAACGGTGAAATGGTGAAATGGCAAAAGGGTGGAAGGGGGTGAAATGGTGAAATGGTGAAAGGATAAAACAGTAATATCAGGCACTCGTCAATTTTTGGGTGTGTGGGGTTATTGGTATAACCTTAAAGCTTGTTCATTTGTCTTACTTTCGATGAAAAAAATACCCATCCATCTTAAATAGAAGTCAAGGTAATAGTGCGACATTGGAGTGAAATCAGGCACTAGTCAAGATAATGAACTTGAAAAAGCCAAATTCTTTTCCTCCCGTTGGGTAGATTTTTAATGAATGTTTTTTTTCTTCTAAATCTCGGCTCAACACCTTTAATATCTATTTAAAAACAGAAATGTTTTCTTTAATGGGCATGAAGGGTGCTAAGCCAAAAAACAAAAATTCGATAAAAATTCCCAAACCCGACTTTCATTATTTTGATGAGCGCCTGAGTTCACCACGCTGCCTCACAAATGCTAACACACAAAGGCACAGGTAAATACTGGCACAATACTGGCATACAGGAACAGCAAAAGTTCACAATACAGGCACACAAGAACAGCAAAAGTTCACAATACTGACACACAAGAACAGCAAAAGTTCACAATACTGACACACAAGAACAGCAAAAGTTCACAATACTGACACACAAGAACAGCAAAAGTTCACAATACTGGCACACAAGAACAGGAAAAAGTTCCCAGACTCCACACCAGCAGGCAGTAACTGTCCCCACAAGATAATGTGGCTGTTACAGGCAATCCACTCAAGTTTAAATTTTGAGAATTTTCGATTTTTATACTCTCTAAAAACGTTATCTAATCTGCAACTTTTACCAACATCTCCAAAATGCAATGTGACGCTTTAATCAAGGCTTGCAATTTTCTTGCTTTTCCTGATTCCTGATAGGAAGAACACAACAAAAAGTGTTGTTTTTTTGTCTTTGGGATAAAAAGTACCCAAACGGACTCAAACGAATTGCTCGCGTCACCGATGATATTCAGCGTGACAGTCTGTTCAGCGTACACAAGTCATCAGTGACGTCACAACAGCATACTCGTGCACGTGTACTACTCACTCTATGTCTGTGTTGAAGGCTTCCCTCTCCACCTTGAGGCTGTCTATCGCGGCGGTCAGCTCCGATATGTCTCGCTGTAGCAGCTGGCTGTAGTCCACAGCTGAGGGAAGGAAACAAATGAGGGCATTGAAAAAAACATTGTGAAATTGTATATAATACATTTAACATCCTTTGCAACACTGTGTAAGGTTCCTTTTTTTCTTCTTTCTTTTTCTTTGGTAAGCATTTCCCGGAGCTCGCAATTGCATAAGGTCATATAAGCGTGCTGGACTAATCAAACATTAATTTTCCAGTTTGGTAGGAATTTTGAATTATGCCGTGGTGGTGGCCGAAGCCTACTCTTATCGATTTTAGGACCACCAAGGGACTCCAAGATTTGTTTTGCTTTTATCAGAGAAGGCTATGTATTCGATTTGACCTACCATATGCTCAGGGATGTAGCTGAAAGACAGCAGTAAGAAGGAGCCAAGGAGTAACAGTAAAAAGAGTGAGGAGCCCAAAGAAGGGGGCAAAGGGGAAAGGGGGGGGGGGGCAGAAAGTGGAAACGAAAGCAGACAACAAAACATGGTAAGAGAGCAGGAAAGGAAGTGAAAGGAGAAAATTTTAGGGAAGGAAATTGTTTTCCGTTGCCAGGTTTCAAACCCAAGACCTATTGAAAGAGAGGCGAACACCTTAACCTCCGGACTACGAGAACCCCAAGGCTCTTAAAGGCTTACTTCTTGAATCCCTGCACCCCCTTTTTCTCCGCCCCCCC
>NW_004797915.1:27830-29934 GCF_000002075.1 Aplysia californica | reverse complement strand
CCCATACACGCGCATGCACAAACACAGACACACACATACACGCGCATGCACAAACACACACACACACACACACACACACGGAGTCACACATACAGACACGTACGCACGCACACACACAAATTAACAAATGTACACACACATCCACTCATCCACATCCACACACCCATACACACCCACTACCACCACCTCCCAACACACACAAACATGCACACACAAACACGCACACGCACACACTGAGATCGCTCACCTTTAAACAAGATGTCTGCCTTACTGTCCCGACCTGAGGTCTGCTCATACTTCGGCACCATGCTCTTCAAGGTCCGGAACCCATCCTGAGGGGAAGAAAACCATGTTCAATTACAACTGTTGAGTTTTACGACAGTGCGGTCAAAAATTGGAGGCGCAACTTTTTGTCAAATGTGGCATGACGCGGTGGAATCAGGCTCTCGTCAATTTTGGGACATACGGAGTTGATGGTATCATCTTAAGGCCTGTTCATTTTCCTTGTTTGCGGTGAAAATAATATCCATCAATATTGAATAGAAGTCTAGATATGGGAGATTGAAGGAGGTGCGGGTCATCTGGTTTCAGACGTAAAATTAGCGAGAAAATGGCCGCCAGAGTTGAAATATTTCTTTAGCTTCAGAATCTGTGGAAACTGAAAATTTACATTTCTTTCTTCTTTAATCAACATTTTTCAGTAAAATTCACACAGAAAAGTGCTCTTTAATGGGCATGAAAGGTGTTGAACCAGAAAACAGACATTTGATAAAACAATTTTAACCCGCCAAAAAATGCCATTAAAAAAAAGACTTTCATTATTTTGACGAGCGCCTGATTTCACCATGCTGCCCGACAAATATCTCCTCAACTACCGTAAATAAAGTCTCCAACTTTGCCCAATGACTTGTGTCAATATTTTTTTAAACACCTGTAAACTGTATTCTAGAAAATTCCTTAAATATTAATTTAAAAAATCCCAGTGGGTGGTTTCTACAGATTTTAAAAGGTTTACAGCCGAGACAATATCGTAGCAAGTCGGTCATTTAAAAAAAATCGCAACATGCGTATTGGACGATCTTGATAGAGAAGAAAGAACATTTGTGAGGCAGCGTGGTGGAATCAGGCTCTTGTCAAAATAATCAAAGTGAAGAAACTTGCATTTTTCCGCAGGTTTGTGAACTTTTATCAAATTTTTGTTTTTGGGCTCAACACCTTCACGCCCATTAAATAACTCATTTATGTGTGCATTTTTCTGAAAAACGTTGATTAAAGGTACAAAAAATGCAATCTTTTGCAGCCATTTTTCACTAATTTTACCTCTGAAAACAGGTGACCCCCACCTCCTTCATTCTCAAATATTTTGACTTGTATTTAAAATAAATAGATATTTCTTTCATCCAAATAAAGACAAGTGAACAAGCTTTAAAATGATATAACAATAACTGTACATGCCCCAAAATTGACGAGAGCCTGATTCCACCGCGCTGCCTCACATTGGTTTCTGACCTCATGGCCTCGGTAACTCAAAAAGGCCAACAAAGTGTCAGACAGAACTTCGTCATTCTAATGAAGCGACTTGATCAAAAATCCCCTCCACACGTAAATTAAACTCACATCTAGACATCGGTGTTTCACCGGAATCTTTCAGTTTCGTCATAGACTTTGAGTTAGCGTATATTATCATCTTTGCATATTAATAAGTTGATTGCTTTTCATGGCCAAAATAATGGTTAAAACAGAAGTGTGTGGTAAATAGATGACTGTTTATAGACTCACACAATAACACACACAAAATTGTGAGTCAACTTTACAATTTGATGTTACATTTGAGATATTTCTGATGGGGACCGGCCCCTGCTGAGCAATCAGCGACGCAAGTGATCGGGCTGGGCAATGGGTCGTCGACACGAAGTCTTTGATGAAGTCCATTAAAATTAACTTGGCAGTTTTTGAGTATAATCCTTCAACTCTTTTTTTTCTCCCAAACTTGTGCTGGCTTAATACATTTTGTACGTTACTATCTCCTATTTACCTTTGTTATGTAAGGATGTCAATAGAATTGAAAGTTCATCATTTTCCCAGTCCAACCCTATCACCACCC
>NW_004797915.1:23967-26379 GCF_000002075.1 Aplysia californica | reverse complement strand
AGAAAAAGCCACCCCCTCCCCCGCCAAAAAACCCCAAACAATACAAACTTTGTCAAACAAGAGAGAAAGTAGTTTCCCTCCCAGTTTCGCCCCGGACACAGAAAGTAGTGCAGAAACTACTCCGCGGGTCCGAGTTTGCGCAGACCACGAGAAATAACGTCACGTTTTAATCTACACGCCACAGTAAATGTGGTAATCATAATACTCGGGGGAATTATGCGTGTACGTTTTATCCCGTAAAGTCGATTTCTCTTGTTCACCGGCTGTAAAAAACAGAAACAACCCAGGAGCGAGCGTGTATTGTTGGTGTTTTACAGTACCGGTACTAGAACAGACGATAAAAAACAGACTACAGCTCGTATTTTTGGCGTTTTACAGTACTAGAAGAGACAATTAATTAACAACATAGCTCAGCTCATATTGTTAGTGTTTTACAGTACTGGAACAGACGATAAACAACAGAACTCAGCTCATATTTTGGGTGTTTTACAATACGAGAACAAACAACAGACTCCAGCTTAATACATTGTTTGAGTTTTACAGTACTAGAACAGAGAATAAACAACAGACTCCAGCATACATTGTTCGTGTTTTACAGTACTAGAACAGACAATAAACAAGAGACGGCGCTGTTCTTTTTAAGCGTTTTACAGTAGGTCTTCTCGAAAAGACAATAACAATGATTAATTCAGACGTTTACTTTGACTAAATAGTAGTCCTCAGGTCTCACAGTTACGCAAACAAACTAGCAACGGCAGACATTATACGCAAGTAGCCCTCGCACGTACATGATGTGAGTTGGATCCCGGAGTGAGGTGTTCGTAAAAAAAAAAAAGTTATCCCACCTGTCTGCTCGGACGTTGTATTTCTGTCAGCTCGGGCGCTGGCTCTGACATGCAGGGTCAAAGCAGCCCGCCTCCTAGGTTATCTAAATTGCGTCGATGTGGGAGCGATACATTACCAATCTCAGTCACAACAAACACATGTCATATATGTATTATGTGCGCGCGCGCTGTGTAAATTTTGTCCAAAATGTTTGTTCGCAGTAGCAATTTGAACCATCACAATGATCTGGTTGACGTAAAACACTTCTGTAATAACTAAACACACAGGAGGCCTAAAGACAGACTAATTGGCCCGTATCGTGACAGATAAGGAGACAGAAACAGACTATGCGACAGATAATGTGACAAACAATATGACAGACAATGCGACAGACAAGGGGACAGACAATGTGACAGATACTGTAGCAGGCAATGAGGCACTCAGGAGATGGACAATGTGACAGAAACAGACAAAGCAACAGACAATGTGACAGACAATGTAGCAGACGGCAGACCTGTATTTTCCCACGCCTCCGGTGCTCCGCGTTGATGTGAGACTCCCTCTTGTGCCGCGGGATTGGGTTCCGGGGCCGCCCGCACTTCCGCTTGACCGTGACCTGTCCTGTGACGTCATTAGATGTCTTGGAGCTCTGGCACAGCACGGAGGGCGGGAGCGCTCCCTGTGGACACGGGTAGAAGGGGGGGATTGTTAGTTATTTTGCTATCAGAATAATTATACACCAGTACACCTGGAGGCACCATCTCTGGCTCAAGAGCTAACGCGCAATGACCCGTCATTGCTCATGACCACCAGTTGCCGTATCATACTTAGGCCTAGGCCAGTCAATGCCTTGATGTTATCGGTCCATGTTGATCTTTTGTCCACCCTTAGCACTTTTGCTCCACATTTTGCCTTCCAGTATTTCCTTGATGATGGTCTGATGGCGTTTTGTATGGCTAAAATCTTGTATTTTTCTACTTTTTTCATAACATAGAAAGAGTTGAGAGTTCGATACAAATTATAGTGAACAACATCTGGGCTGGGAATATATTATTGTGGGGGGAGGGGGGGATCCTGAGGACAAGGGTTGGAGGAGGGTGTTAGATTCCTGGATCATGTGGAATCCTTGGGAAAGGCATCACATCATCCCCCCTCCCTCAACCATCTCCCTTCCTCATCCCCCGCTCATCCAGCTGCAGCCTGGATATCATAGATCTCTATTGGCAGAGACAGACACACAATAAGAGATGAATTCGAGCGACAAACTGAGTAATCGACTTACAGATTAGTCGACAAACAGATTAATCGACAAACAGATTTGCCGACAAACAGGTTAGAGCGCTGTATTTCTCCACAAAGGTTGCGCAACTCGAATAACAAAATTATAATCACACCAGCCTGAGGCAGAGTGAATAACTGTGTTGCAGAAAGACTTCGGTTTGACGGGTGCAAGGCCAGACACTGGCACTTTAAACAACAAAGTCGAATATGAGCAGGTAGTAAACGGTATAAAGGCATGACGCATCGACTTTGAGAACTAAAATACACACACGCATATGCACATATAGACACACACACACAATCACA
>NW_004797915.1:21171-22763 GCF_000002075.1 Aplysia californica | reverse complement strand
AGAGAGAGAGAGAGAGAGAGAGATAGAGAGGGGGAGGGGGGTGACAGAAAGATAGAAACAGAGAACAAGAAAGACAGACGTAAAAATGCATCGGTATAATAAAATAACACATGTGAGTAAAATGTCGTGACCGAAGTTTTGGGTAGCCACCACCATAAACAATTACGTCGCTGTTCATACAGATAGTTACAGCTTGCCTGGAGGTCAAACATTTCATACCATTCTAGACAGATAGCGGCACAAAAAAGTTTAGGCACGCAATATATCGTCAAGAACTTACTGGTCGTTCAAGAAAAGAAAGTAACAATAATAATATGATATAAACATACACAAAAAACAAACATAACCAAAGCCTAACCAAAGCGCAAACAAACATACGGTACTCATGTCTTTTTTAGCAGCAGGATCCTGTCTCGCAGAACATCTTCCGACGGTCGAACGGACAGACAGATAGACAGACGTCGTAGTATACACTGACTGAGGGTGCCTGCCTGCTTGCATAAACTGTTTTAGAAAGCGGCAAGGAGTGTTGTATGTAGTGGTGGTGAAGGTAGTTTGCACTCGCCAGTAACCTAGTGACACGCTAAGATAAAGCCATTTGTCCTACAGTCTCCTACTCTTACAGTTCTCCGGGCTTGTCTTAGCTGGGCTGGTACTGCCTTCTGTATGGTAAACCAAGTATGTGCAAATCTGGGTAATATTAGCTTTAAAACATTATTTTTTAAAAAAGATTTGATATAAAGAGAAAGAGGAGCCTCCACATCTATCTATCACAGTTCAGAACCGATATTTCTAATTCAAATAATATATAAACACTACAGAGAGAAATTATGAAAACAGTAGTTGTAATTTTTCCCCAGTTCGCGATAATACCTGGTATTGTCAGATACTCGTTTATTTTCAATTCAAACGGCAGAGTTGTGGAGTGGAGGTCGTCGCCCCAGTTTCTCTCATCTTGAACTGTGCTTATTCGACTCTACTATTCAACAGTCACGATTTTTTCACGCTATTCGAGACTATTCGAAGCGTTGACGGTCCATTCGAATACTGTATGATTTTTTGGATCATCACTTTTTTTATTCTTCTGATTTTTATTAACCCGTAGCAAAATTATAGCATTCTATTTTTATCTCGTCATTAATGTAGAAAGATAGAGAAATACTTTGTTCTTTATTGTGTAAGAGAGAGAGAGAGAGAGACAGAGACAGAGAATGGTTAGTGGGGTCAATAAGAGTGTTAACAACGAATATTTCTGAAAGACTTGATAAACACAATAATATTAAAGAAGAAGAAATCTTATTTGCAAACAGTATTCGAATAGTACAAATTATAGTGACTTCACACTTCGAAGAGAGGATGAAATTTCGTTTGCTCATTATCCCACAACAGTACTTTCCAAACTGTTGTGGTGTTTGTTGTGGTGACTGTTGAGGTGACTGTTGTGGTGACTGTAAGACAACAGTTGTTGACAGGCTGAAGAAAATTCTTTTGGTGTTTTAATGTGGGACATATTTGGTATCTTTTAAGGATCATTCTTTGTTTTGACGGCACACACACACATTCACACATACATACATACTCACACACACACA
>NW_004797915.1:17497-19231 GCF_000002075.1 Aplysia californica | reverse complement strand
TCTCTTTCTGTGCAATTTTTTTTACTCTTTTGTTTGAGAAAAAGGGGGGAAAAGCGAGACAGACAGACAGACAGACAGAATCAACAAAGGGAAACAAAAGAAGTAGGACACATCGGTAGCCCACCAACCATCTGCTTCAGCTCTTTTGCACATAGGCAAAAAAAGAAAAAAAAATTACAATAACTAAAGCAAACAACTAGCTACAACAACAAGAGGCAAACTTATCCACACAAGGTTACACAGCATAAGAAGATAAAAGCACACGAAGAGATGAGTTTATCTTTAAGTGTGTAACATTTCACCAAATACCCAAGCGTGTGTTCGTATTTCATCAAGCACTACTCAACCCGTAGATTGCTTTAACTACAGACAGAAACTCAAACTGTAGACAGCTCAAGCTGTAAACAGCTCAAACTGTAAACAGCTCAAACTACAGACAGCTCAAACTGTAGACAACTCAAACTACAGACAGCTCAAACTGTAAACAGCTCAAACTGTAAACAGCTCAAACTACAGACAGCTCAAACTGTAGACAGCTCAAACTACAGACAGCTCAAACTGTAGACAACTCAAACTACAGACAGCTCAAACTACAGACAGCTCAAACTACAGACAGCTCAAACTACAGACAGCTCAAACTACAGACAGCTCAAACTACAGACAGCTCAAACTACAGACTAGTTAAAGTTTTTCTGTAGATAATCAACTCAATTAACTGTAAACAACTTTAACTGAAGTCAAAGACTTTAACTGTAGACTATTTTAACTGAAGTAAGCAACTTTAACAGTAGACTACCTTTACTGAAGTCAAGAACTTTAACAGTAGACAATTTTCATTGAAGTCAATAACATTGACTGTAGACTACTTCAATTGAAGTCAATAACTTTGACTGTAGACTACTTCAATTGAGGTCAATAACTTTAACAGTAAACTACTTCAACCGAAGTCAATAACTTTAACAGTCGACAATTTTAACTGAAGTCAACAACTTCGACTGTGGACCACTTTAACGGCAAACGACTTTTTGTTCGCTCAAAAAACGAAGACGGCACCAATGTATAGTGCGCGATTACGAAACCCGCATGGGAAAGCCACCGGTTTTCCTCCGTTTAAAGACCAGACCTTTGATAAGCCATTATCAGCCCGCCGACGGCATTAGCGCAGGAAATCATAGCTCAGAAACAGATAAGAGCTGGCTTAGTCCGGGGAAGAATTACATGTGTTACAGGCCGGCTTAAATGGTCTTAACACTCTTTGACTAAAAAAAAAACCCCCAACCTCATACACACAAACAAGAAAACAAGAAACGAATAGAGTTGTCTAAACTTTAAACCAATTAAAAATAACCCACACCCTTCCCACCGCTTAAAGATCTCTACAGTCTTTCAAAAACACAACCACCCCACCCCTCCCCTCCGGCCCCCATCCTTTTAATTGATCCAACAGAGGTACACACAGATATACACATACGGACACATAAAACACCCTCACCCCCCTCTCTTAGCCTTAAATGATTTCAACTTTCTTTTATATTCAACACAAACACACACCTCACTCCTTGAATGATCTCAAATTTATTTGAACTGATTAAATACAGGCACACCCCTCCCTTCAAACGATCTCAGCCGTCGTTTACTTTGAATACATATACGAAGCCCCCCCCCTCCCCCTGCATCCCTCCTTTCCCTTTAACGATGGCAACAGTCTTTTATTTTAAGTACAAATTATACACA
>NW_004797915.1:11289-13179 GCF_000002075.1 Aplysia californica | reverse complement strand
TATGATCCCGCGAATTGATATCTGTAGACGGATAGATAGACAAATAGATAGACAGACAAATAGACGGGTAGATAGGTAGATAGGTAGATAGACAGATAGACAAACAGAGAGACAGAGAGAAAGATAAACAGAGATATAGATAAGTAGTTGAGAGGGGTTTCGTTACTTTAAGTTTCAGACACCGCCAAACCGTTATTGAATACTCTCCTGGAGGTAAAAGGTCTCGCTAATCTCCCTCGTCATCGAAGTATCAGTTTGTCTACCTGTGTGTTCTTGTATGTTTGTTTTGCAGTATGTCTGTCAATCTGTGTTTTGTTTGAGCAGGAAGAGGCCACAGAATAAATCAATTACAACAGAAGACACTCGGCAAACCAAATAATCTATCTGATAATTGAGCGTTTGTGAAAAATTGGTAGCCCTTGGCTGACACACGTAGTTGGTTTTAGTTTTACTCATTTTACCCATCGCAAACGGTCAGTTTGATTCATTTTTGATTCAGTTGAAACCAACCACATTTTCCTTTACGGATAAGAAAAAAAACATTACCATTTTGGCACAATATAACAGAATTCAGTTAAATTTGACCGTAACATTCAAAACCAAAAATGTTTGTTTTTCAAGGCCAGTCGCGAGTCGAATCGGTCGTATTGTGTCTAAATGGTATATTTTGCCCATCTGCGAAGGAGCATTTAACTGACCCCAACTGATCCAAATGAATCAAGCTGCCAGTGTGTACTAGCTATTAGAACGATCCTGTGTCTGTGTCACCTGATATCACGGACACCCTTACCAGTGTCTGTGGTGTAGCGGTTAGGCACTTTGCCTAGGCGTACATAAAGTGTGAGTTCGATTCCCAAGAGGGGATAATTATTTGTTCTTCGACTTCTACCGAGCGTCTCCATCTTTCTGATGGTACGTTGCGTTGTATCTCTGTCAGAAGTGGTCTAAATTGTATCGAAGGGGGCTCAAAACATCTACAGTTAAATACCTAATATTATACAGAAATCCTTGTGTAAAAGTTTTGATATGCATTGGTTTTAGGTAGTGTAATTCAACCACCATCAGGCAATGGGATATTAACAGCCTATTGACACTTTGCATCGGAGACTTAGAGACTACCTGGCTCTATTTCGATCACCGAGACGGTGTTTCACGTCAACGCTGCCTGCCTTGGCCACTACGGGACGATTTGGATTCAGTATCCCAGCACAGAAAGCATTAGATACTGGATACAATTGATTTCTAGAAAGGAAAGCTCCGTAAAAGAGATTTCTTAACAGGAAATAATCGGTAATATAGATAAACAGCCATAGAAGAAGATAGGGTACTCGATAAAATTGATTTTTGGGGCAATTGCGATGCAGTATCCTGGTAGAGAAAAGAAGGAACTACTCGATAACATAGATTAACAGACATAATGATATAAGGAGATATGGTACTCGATAAACTGAATTCTGGAACGATTTTCATGCAGTATCAGCAGATAAACAAGAAAATACCCGATAAAACAGATGAACAAATTGATAAAGAGGACAATAGATAATAACATTAACAATTAAGCGGCAAAGGAAATACGAGATAATAATGTATCAATAAATGGGCAAAGAACGAGGTAATCGATAAAATAGATTCTTTGACATGAGAATCAAACATTACAGAGGTCTGTATGAAACAGCAAAGTCACTCTCAGCCCGTACGTGTTGGTTCACGCGCACGGTGCAGCATTAATTGACTGGGATCTTCATCAGGATTTATGTGGCGGGCGGGGAGACAGTTTTGGAAGAGCTTTATCTGCTTAGCTGTAAATAGTCTGGTAAATAGAGGCTCGCAGCTAGACACGTGATGAAGAAAAGAAATGTTCACCCCCAGGCAGACTGACAGATATATATA
>NW_004797915.1:9659-10712 GCF_000002075.1 Aplysia californica | reverse complement strand
AGATAGATAGATAGACAGACAGAAAGACAGACAGACAGACAGACAAAAAGAGAGATATATAGATTGATAGATAGATAGAGAGACAAAGACAGGGATAGATTAAACAAACTAGAAGAAGGAAAACATATGGATCTAGAAACAGAAGAACGCGACTCAAAGGTTAGAAAAGTACCCCCAAAAAGACAACGCCCCCCCCAAAAAAAAGAAGAAAGAAACAAAAAAACAACAACAACCTGGTATGGGCATAGAAGCAATCTAACATATTTATAATTCCTTCACGTTTTGCAGATTCAGAATTTGGTTCTAAAAAATGTCTCCAAAAAAAAAAAGAAAAAAGAAAAAGAAAGAAAAAAAGGAAAATGTCCAGCACCTCTTCGTCTCCTTTCCACCTCCCGAATCTCTTCGAATCACACTTTCCGTCCCTGAGAACAATTCATAAATCTTTCTAAAAAAATCATTAAAAAATCAGCAGATTGAAAAAAAAAGAAAGTTACGGCATGCTTTGAGTGTCCAGAATTTATATTCTTACAACAAAACCCTGTTAAAAGATAAAGAGTGCCGAGACACACTTTGAGTGTCCAGAATTTATATTCTTACCAACAAAACCCTGTTAAAAGATAAAGAGTGCCGAGACACACTTTGAGTGTCCAGAATTTATATTCTTACCAAAAAAAAAACGGCCAAAAATAAAGAATGCCGAGACACACTTTGAGTGCCAAGAATTTATATTCTTACAACAACAAAAAAAAAACCCGGCTAAAAATACAAAAAAATAAACGCCAAGATGCACTTGGGAGTGTCCAGAACTAGCTGGTGGCGTGCATGCGCGTGTAGTCGAATGAGCAGTAAATCAAACCGAGATGTTTGTTAAGGTCTTTCATCCCCTCGTTTTCTATTTAAGCGTAACGTTAGCTTTTTCCTCTCTCCTCTGGGAATGGTGTAAATTTATTGGAAGTGATAGTCAGGGTCAAAGATAGGGTACAGAGAAAGATCAAGGGAACGTGGGGTCGGTGTGGGGGACAAAAAGAAGGACAGGGGAGGGGCTAGGGAAGG
>NW_004797915.1:6463-7563 GCF_000002075.1 Aplysia californica | reverse complement strand
GAAGAGCTGCGGAGCTGGCCTACCATAGAAAACTGCATCTCCCCTCGACACTTAACGGCAACAGAGGATGAAAAAGTAAAAGTAAAGTAAAGTAAAAAAAGAAGTGAGCCTGCTCTTAACCCTGTCTTGTGTAAACAGAAATACGCCAAATCCTAATCCTACCATGTGCAAAAGAGGTAGCCTAAGTCCAATCTTAACCCTACCCTCTGTAAAAGCAAGTAAGGCTAATCCGTTTCAGTTTTAGTAAGTGTTTTACGGCACTTGCTACACAATAAGGTCATAATATATGTGTCGAAGATCAGAGGTGTTACAAGAGCGTAACAAACACAAAAAAGAAGCAGGAGAGATATGAACGATAGATGCTTGATAGGAAAGAAGGAGCAAACCACACCAGAGCACCCGCCAACTACCCACAAGGCTAATCCTACCCTTTATTCTGGGTAAAAATAAGTATCCCAAACCAGAATCCTACCTTGTCATCCTTCTCTTCCTCGTCCTCAGCACACAGCTCCACGCCGGGAGATTTCTCCGCAAAACTGATTGCGTCATCGTAGAGCGACAAGTGAGTGGCGAACTCTTCAATTGTCGCACTCTCCCTGTCTCTGTCCGTGAAAGCCAGAGGTACCATAACGCCAACTCACTCACTGATAGAGCAAGCCCTCGTGTGTATGTCCGCTCTCAGAACTTAACTCCGCGTCTCAATCCTCCACATGCATCGTTTATTTTGTCTTTTTTTCCAGTCTTTCAACACTTACAACAGATGTAAAGGAATAAATAAAGCTTGGGGAAATTGCTTGTATCAAGTTGTTTTGTCTTCCAAGGTCTGGTCTATCTGTGATTCAACAACACGCGTGGACGATACTCAGCCACAGAATCCATGTGATGTCTATGATGAGATGTGTGCGTTTATCAACAGTTCAGTCGTCGTTAGAGCATACAGCGCCACGGTATCTTACACACTGTTTCAGAGCAACATTTACAAACAACATCAAGATAAAAAAAGGTGCCTCTTTTCACCATACTCCTTATATATTGCAGTCCCTTTTGTTCTTCTTCTTCTTCTTCTTCTTCTTCTTCTTCTTCTTCTTCTTCTTCTTCTT
>NW_004797915.1:4876-6045 GCF_000002075.1 Aplysia californica | reverse complement strand
CCCCTGTCCACCACCCACTATTCCACAGACACCAACAAAGCCGACGCGTGGCTCCTCACTTAAACACGAGAAACAAACGAGCCGAGATAATGTAACCAAACCCTCCTATAAAATGTCTTCAAAGATCCCAACAAACATCTGATCCAAGCACAACACCAAGGAGATACAATAACATGAGCTAATGCCCAAATCTCAACTACACGGCGACCACAATTACTACAGATACACACAGGATTTTCAACTTTAATTTTTTGAAAAAGGAAAAAAGAAAAGTGTTGAGATGTGTGCAAGCCTATCTCCGCCAACCCCCGCGGCGCCTGGAGACTTTAATCGCGCGTTCCGCGGACAAATGGCTGGATTAACATTGCGCTATCTGATAGCACGGACCCGTCTGATTCCTGGGTAATGCACACATTTTGATCATGCCAGCCAGAGAGACTGCAGCATGCTGCTCTTCTACACTGCTACATCTACCTGCATGAGGGAGATTTTGTGTAGAGTGTAAAAGTACATCAGCCCGTAGAGAGAATGCATGATTGTTGCACATCGGCGCTTCGGACCAAAGTATAGAGAATACATGATTTTTGAACACCAGCACATCGGTCGAAAAATAGAAAGTATGATTATACATCGGTGTATCGGACCATGCAGAGAATGCATGATTGTTGCACATTGGTGTATCGGACCATATCATAGAGAATGCATGATGGTTGCACGTCCGTTTATCGGACCATATTATAGAGAAAGCATGATCGTTGCACGTCCGTGTATCGGACCATAGAGAGATTGCAAGATCGTTGCACATCGGTGCGTCGGACTATTGAGAGAATGCATGATTTTTGTACACCAGTAGGCTCTATCAATATCAATCGAAAGATAAAATGTATGGTTGTACATCGATGTAACGTTACGGTAAAAAATGACAATAAACATTGTTTGTGCGTTTGTTCGAGTCGAGAAAAAAGAACGACATAATAGCGGTGATTTGGGAAGGAGGGAAGAAGGACGATATTAAAGATAGACAGAAACAACAGAGGGGAAGTACACAAGTTGGACTTATCAGTGGCGCCCTTCAACTGCCCGTGGTAGATAACTACTACTACTGCTACTACTACTACTACTACTGCTACTACTGCTACTACTACTACTACTACTACTACTACTACTAC
>NW_004797915.1:2191-3444 GCF_000002075.1 Aplysia californica | reverse complement strand
AGAGAGAGAGAGAGAGAGAGAGAGAGAGAGAGAGAGAGAGAGAGAGAGAGATCAACCCCGACTGATACTACTATGTGAGAAAGACTAATTCATCTAACATTGATATTTGACATCTAAAGGATAATTGATAACAATTTGGAGGACTAAAGATGGTTGATAAGACATGTTCTTCTTCAAGTAAGAGAGCTCTTGTACAAATTATGAAAAGCAACACCAACGTCTGAATCTTTAACAAGTTAAATGCACACCTTTGCAAGATAGCTCAATCATTTTTGGCCGGACATTCTCGCCTATATTTATTTGTATCGTAGATCTACCCGCTATGTCTATCATTGGAAAAATAATTTTGTCGACGTAAAGCGCTACAGCTTGCAAAGGTTAAAAAATCTGGATACTAAACACCGTCTTCGCAGAACAAATAATTCTGGGTAAAACGTAACGTCAGCTCAGCATTGTATTCTTTGTGAACGAGTCACGCTTCCTCTTTTCACTCAAATCATAAAACTATTATCAAGTACAATCGTATTTCTCAACTTCCTCTCCTCATAATAATAATGACAATACTTAAAAAAAATAAATAATTACAGTTACAAAATGAACACACACCCCCCCCCTCCCCTCCTTCAGCAAAAAAGTCCCAAGATTTTCGAAACGCAAATACGAAAGTAAAAAATAAAAATCAGCGTAACATAGTAACATAATACGAAAAACGAAAGCTACCTCAATTGGGCGTATAAAAAAGTTTCACCAATCTCTGCGAGTTTAAGAAATAGTCGTAAATGTAGAATGAACTCTTGCGTCATACACGCGCGTATACAGAAACTCGTTCGTGAGTAAAGAGAAGAACTCGCGTCTATCACACACAAACACCCACGTAGATCTATGCGCGTTCACAAACTCAAGTCCCGTTTTGTCAGAGAAATCAGAAGTAAAAATCACCACTGAAAGTCCACGAGAGATGGGAAGGACAAGAACAAGAGCGACTGACTGTCCGTCCGCGCTGTTCGGTGCAAGAAAAGTGTACACCAAGTCAGTGTGAAGCAGGACTATCGGTGGCAGACATAGGCCTTGGGCACACAGCACACACCATGGCCTTATATATATTCTCCCGTGTTCCCAGCCTCAATTTCCTATCATGCCAAAATCTCCGGGCCCACCCCTTCACAAGGCATGACAGTTTCATAAGAAGCAGTGCTTGGACTGTTCCTCCTCCTCCTCCTCCTCTCTCTCTTTCCCTCTCTCTCTCTCTCTCT
>NW_004797915.1:0-955 GCF_000002075.1 Aplysia californica | reverse complement strand
GGTCCACCCTTTGGCGCTCATATGACCTTATGCAGTTGTGAGCGGTGTAAAACCTAAAACCTTACTAAAACAAACAATAAAATGAACTAAACTGTGTGTATTCTGTGCATGTGGATGTAGATAATCCGCACTTACAACAACAATCTGTATGTACAAAATGTTTGTTCGCTGTAGCCACTACAACCCCCACAAAAAACTGGTAAATGTTTTTGTCAGATTTTAACAGCGCCAGGTTTGGGAGTGTGGAAGACGTTTTTGTTAGATTCTAACTCCGTGCTGGGCAGAAATGCCACGTTTAAGTGGTGAAAAAAATAAGCACAAGTCACAGGGTTTTGAATCCACGTTTGAACGTGAAGCATCTGTCTTTTGTAAGGTCATGTCGTTATTTTATTTTTTAAAATCTACCTCCGGATTTACACGCTCACGCTGTTCTCTGTGTCTTTATTAAATGTAAGAGTTTGTACATCTCCATCGACACAATTTAAATGATGTAGAAGGCGGACCTCCGAGCCTGCCTGTCAGGGTCAACCTGGGCTGAGAGGGATGCAACATCCCAGCAGAAAGACCGAGATACTCGATCGATAACAATGTTCTCTCTATTCGGGAATCGAACTCGGGTCTCCTGCGCCCGACAGCGCAGCGCCTAACCTCTACACCACTGTTGTTCAGTGCTCTACCAACACTCGCAAGAGTCAACAAAATTCATGACATACTGAGATCTCCTTATCAATACCAACAACATCACAAAACGACACAACAAGGATATTATCTTTAAATCTTGCCCCCCAAAAGCAACAAAACACCAAGCAAAAACGAAACAAAACAACAAAAGGAACGAAATAAAAACAAGAAAAAGGAAAAAAAATAAATAAAAGCAAAACAAAACCAGAACTGAAAAACAAAACCCAATCCAAACACACACTGTGAGTGTCCGGGATCGGGAACAAACAAGAAA
>NW_004797914.1:460657-462084 GCF_000002075.1 Aplysia californica | reverse complement strand
CCACCCGAAGATCAAAAGCGGGCCGGAGATGAAGCGAGCAATCCCTCAGCTTGATGTATCGGCAGCCCATCTAGAACCATTAAGAGCAAATCTCTACCGGCCTTAGGCCCCGCTCTGTTCCGTCATCCCGGCTTGATCCCGGAGTGAAAGGGTCCACAGTCTCCCCTGATGAAAGTCCGGTGCTCAGTCCGTGGAAAGTAGGATACATACTGGTCCGACAAGTCGGACTAGCACAATGCAAAGTCTTCCTTTACTTCTCTCTGCCCATATTTTTTTTTCATAGAGAAGCAATTCGCTACCTCAGAAGTTCTTTAGATCTATACTCAGTACTCGGTTTTGAGAAGTTTGACATTAAACGCTATTTTGAGTTTCACAACATGCCAAGCTCTTTCGAGTGCAATTCTTTGAATATCTTGATAACGACTCCGAAAAACCTTACGATTTTGATAGAGCAGAAAGAACATTCGGTTTCTGACTTCATGGTCTTAGTAACTCAAAACGGCAAAAAATGTCAGAATAGAACTTTGCAGTTTTAAGGTAGCAAAATCGTCATCACGTCTGTATTTGTTTCTGCTTGTGTCCCTGTTCCGTCATCCCGTCTTGATCCCAGAGAGAAAGGGCCCACAGTCTCCCTTGATGAAATTCCAGGGCCCCAGTGAGTGGAAAGTGGGGTACACACCAATCCGACTGGTCGCTTCTATGATGTACGAGTTTCGTTACTTCTCTCTGCCGATATTTTCCCCTGCAGCAGCAATAATGTCATCACGTCTGTATTTGTTTCTGTTTGCGTCTCTGTTCCATCATCTCGGCTTGATCCCGGAGACAAAGGGCCCACAGTCTCCCCTGATCAAAGTCAGGAGCTCAGTCCGTGGAAAGTGGGGTACACACCGGTCCGACTAGTCGGACTAGCACAATGCAAAGTCTTCCTTTACTTCTCTCTGTCCACATTTTTTTTTTCCAAAGACCAGCAATTCGCTACCTCAGAAGTTCTATATGCTCAGTACTCAGTTTTGAGAAATTTGATGTTAAACGCTGTTTTGAGTTTCACAATATGTCAATCATTTCTCAGCGCAATTCTCTGAATACCTTGATAAAGACTCCGAATAACCTTACGATTTTGAGAGAGCAGAAAAAAACATTCGGTTTCTGACCTCATGGTCTTAGTAACTCAAAAATGCCTAAAATATCAGAATAGAACGTTTTAATTTTAAGGGAGCGAGTGGTCATCACGTCTGTATTTGTTTCTTTGCGAGTCTCCTTTGCGTCCACTGGCTTGATCCCGGAGTGAAAAGGCCCACAGTCTCCTCTGATGAAAATCCGGAGATCAGTCAGTCCGTGGGAAGTGGGGTACACACAGGTCCGACTAGTCAGGCTAGCACAATGGTTTTATGATGTACGTCTTCTTTTATTTCTCTAGGTCTATATCC
>NW_004797914.1:456076-457174 GCF_000002075.1 Aplysia californica | reverse complement strand
TGTGTGGGTGTGTGAGTGTGTGCGTGTGTGTGTGGGTGTGTGAGTGTGTGTGTGTGTGTGGAGAGTGTGTGCGAGTGTGTGTGTGTGTGTGCGTGCGTGCGTGTGTGTATGTGTATTATGTTTACATTTTCATGCTCAAAAACATTAAACATAACGAAACAAAACATACCGACAGGGAGGCAAACAATCAAGAAAACGCCCAAACACGACAAAAAGACTGCCCAACAGAGCTAAGATCTAAAAGCAAAAGGACAGACAAGATATCGATCACAAGTAAAAAGCGAGACAGACATCAGAAACTACAAACGGACTAGGGTTTGAGTGTGAGTTCGTTTTGCGTTTTTGCAGTGAACGCTCTAGGGTACTTGCAACACAACTGGGCCCTACAAGAACCGAAGATTAGGTGTGCTACAAGAGAGTAACAAACATAATAATGGAGGAGAGAAAAGGATCATGGATGTTTGATAGGAAAGAAGAAGCAAACCACACACGTGCAGCCGAAAACCACCTACACAGAGTGAGAGAAACATAGACGAGAACACAGCAACGCCGTCAACACTTACCTAAAGCATATCCCAAAAAAGATCCAAAGGCTTTCAAGATCTGGGGAGGATGAAAATGAGAGTCTCGTAAAGACACGTTCAAAATTTGATCATTGTAAAGTGACGTATAAACGCAAGTGGCTCCTTCCAAATAAACATAATAGGTCCATATAGCTATGTGCAAACCTTTGTGTCTGTCTGTGTGTGCGCGTGCGTGCGTGCGTGCGTAGGTGTGTGTGTGTGTGTGTGTGTGTGTGTGTGTGTGTGTGTGTGTGTGTGTATGTGTGTGTGTGTGTGTTGGAGGGAGTGAGTACGTAGTAGCCGCGTGCGCGGAAGCGTGGAGGTGAGCTCACGTGCGTGAGAGGGAGGGGGGGTGCAATCTATAATCAAAATGATAATGACATTAATTACTGAATATACATATCTATGCAAATGTGTCTCTGCCTCAAATGATCCACCAGTAAATTTCTCTCCTACTGTAACGTATATCAAAAGTATATTTCCAGACTTCTCACTCACATTCAAATCAAGTTCATGATGAAACCGAATATCCCCC
>NW_004797914.1:450776-452529 GCF_000002075.1 Aplysia californica | reverse complement strand
TTCTTCTTCTTCTTCTTCTTCTTCTTCTTCTTCTTCTTCTTCTTCTTCTTCTTCTTCTTCTTCTTCTTCTTCTTCTTCTTCTTCTTCTCTTTGTTGCTTATGTTGTATACATTCTAATATAAACATTCTAATAGGGAATCGAATGCGAAGCGGAACAGAGATCTACCTCTTTATGAATCGCATCATGTTACAAGCGACATAAAGCACTTTCCAGTGTCAGAGGCAACAGAAAACGATAACGTTTATTTTGTACACAGGAGAAAAAATGCTGAACAGACAGAAACAACAGGGGAAAGTTCGCAAAAAAAAATCGCGGCAACGTTCAATTTAATATAGTTTCACAAAATAAAAGCATATCGGCCGGTTATTTACACTGTACGCACCTTCGTCTCTCTGCACTGTGGCATCGGTGGCCTAATGGTTAGGCTCTTGGACTCGCCACCATAAGGTTGTGGGTTCGAATCCCGTCGGGGGCCCGACGTTGTGTTCTCGGGAAAGGCACTTTATAGGAATTTTCCTCACTCCACCCAGGTGGGAATGGGTACCCAGCTCTACAGACAGCGAAAGATCTTGTCAGTTAGAGCGTTTATTAATCAGCTACTTGCACTGTTTGCTTCCCGGGAAGCTGAGAATGTTTCTGAGTGATCTAGAGTCTGCTGGGGTAATAATATAGTATAAAGCGCATAGAGCTTGCTGTCGAGCGGGGATACGCGCTATACAAATTAAATGCTATTTATTATTACCATTGCTCAGTCACTCCACACACCCACACGAAGGCGGTAACAAGATCAGTTTGACAACAGATCAAGTGCAAAACAAAGCTTCAGGTATGTCGAGTATCCTGATGACGCAAGTGCCTTTCATATCACCACAACCCTCCCCTATCCCCTCCTTTTTTTCCCTCCTCCCTTAACAACCACCTCCAAAACAAAACAACGAAACGGCATCTATATTGCGTAATGCCCACAGCAGCGGGTTGATAAATATTGTCAAATAGCTTATGGTATTCCAGTCGGGGCGGGAGAAAGGAAAGGGGACAGGTTGGTAAGATGAGCCAAAGGCTGATATTTTAAAAATATATCCTATGACGCGCCCTGATCCAAGGTGCGGACATTTTGTCTTGTCATAATATTAAACAAGTCCATGTATTTGAGTTCGTTTTGTGCGGGTTGTTTGTTTGCAGGGGTTGGCTGTTAAATTGGGCGTTGGGCTGATTGCGATGGGAGAAAATTGAGTACACAATAACAACACAGTAGGCAATACTGGGAATATGTATTTTACCACAGAAATAATATCAGGAGAAGCCGAGAGATATTATGATAGGGAATAAAGATACACGCATCTACCACCTTCAACTTCAAGTGCTGATCAAAGAGCCGTTTTACATGCTCCCTCGATTTTGATAGAGCAGACAGAGCACTATGTTTCTGACCTCGTGGTCTTAGTAACTCAAAACGGCCCAAAAATGTCAGATAGAACTTTTTACTTTGTAATTCTGAGCCTGCCACTTCGCTGCCTCAGAATTACTAAGCTCTGTCTGATATTTTTTGGCCCTTTTGAGTTACTAAGACCACGAAATCAGAAACAGAATATTCTACCTGCTCTATCAAAAATGTACGATTATATCAACATATTCAAAGAATTGCGTTCGAAAAAGAAGCATGACACGTTGCGAAACAAAATGTTTGATGTCAAATTTCTAAAAACAAGGCATGGTAAAGACAGAACTTTGTAATTCCCAGCCTACCACTTG
>NW_004797914.1:448355-450676 GCF_000002075.1 Aplysia californica | reverse complement strand
CACCAAAAGAAAATAATACAACACCAAAAACCATAGCTCATACAATGCTTGTTATTGCCCTCCTTTCCCAAGTTTCAAATATAGAAAAAAAACTTTAAAAATGTTTATGAAAAACGAAGTTATACTTCTTGCCTAAAGCACTCCTCACCCCTAAAGATACAAAACAAATATATTATACTGAAGAGCATCTTCACGCGTAGTCCAAACACAAGCAAGCATGATTTAAAAATAGTAGCACTTCAAGAAGACCACCACGAAAGGTCAGTGCACTTGACCCTTCCTCTATCGGCCTCTCACTTCCCCTACACACTCACTTATGTATGATACATTATATTCAAAAGGAATAAACAGGTTTTATAACGTATTGCTTCAGTTCTCAAGCACTATTTTGGAATTACTCACTAACCATTTGAAAGAGGAGTTACGAGTTATGTATATGTGGCACGACGTGGTGGAATCAGGCTCTCGTCAATTTTTGGGCAAGTAGAGTTATTGGTATCATCTTAAAGCTTGCTTACTTGTCTTTATTTGGATGAAAAAAATGTCCATTTATCTTGAATACAAATCGAGATATTTGCAAATGAAGGAGGTTGGGGGTCACCTGGTTTCAGAGGTAAAATTAGTGAGAAAAAGGCAGCCAAAAGGTTAGTTATTTCCTTAGCTTAAGAGTCCGTGGTAGCTGAAAATTTTCATTTTTTGTGCCTTCAACTCACGTTTTTCAGTCAAATCCACACAGAAATGAGTTCTTTAATAGGCATGAAAGGTGTTGAGCCAAAAACCAAAAAATTCGATATAATTTCTCCAATCTGCGGGAAAATGCCAGTTTCTTCACTTTGATTATTTTGACGAGAGCCTGATTCCGCCACGCAGCCTCACATATTCATATACTCGTATATAGTGGCGTCCAAAAAAAACTTGAAGGTGTAATCACCCAATCATCGAATTAAAACCTGGCCCTACCCACTCATACAGCATACCAATTTAATACTAAATAAATTTTGCCTCATTTGACACATCAATAGTTCATCTGTGTTAAGATACGCTCGAAATGGCCACTTAAAATTGACCTAAAAAACAGGCTTGGCAAAACAGTGAAAAATCAAAGAAATACTAAATTGTCTTCGTGCTTGTGTTGAGGATCATAAATGTTGATAGAATGGACATACATTGCATATCCAAGAAATGGAGAATCGCGCCTCTGCAATGAAAATATTTAATTGCGATAGTTTCAAGCAAAACGGAAAACAGCTATCACAAATACCACGCAAAACGTGGACTTAACATTAAATTTGCTCATTGTTATTTTGTTTAGGAGCCATTGGTTATGTGTACGGCACGAATCCTTTGGGCATCGGCTCTATTAAATATTGGACAAAGTTATCTGTCATTTCATTACAAATGTCACAGAGAGTTGCAAACACAGGGTCTGAATTTGGAGCGAAGTCGATTTTCTGCAGCTGCAGTTTCATGGGACTTCACATACCAGTAGGATTCATATCAGGGCTAATTACTGGTGACCCCTCTAACGTTGATATGATATTATGTATTTCCAAGAATTGTCTAGTAACATTGGCCCTGTGAAAAAATGATTTGCTATGAATGGGGACGTCTACTTGAATGACACCATGACTGATGAATGAAAGGTAAGACATAACGTTCCAACACTTGTGCGTTGTAGTCCACTAAACCAAGCCGTCCCGTGAATTACACACGGGCGATTTTGTTCATTCCACCTCAGACAACCCTAAACCATTGCAGTTTCCTGGCCTCTAATCCTCACTAACAGATGATTTCTCCAAAATGAAACTAACACAGCCGATTGAAAAAAAGATTTTATTCTCTATACAAAACCAATGGCTCCTAAACAAAAATAAAATCATACATTGTCATAATTATGTTAACGAGCACATGCAATGTTAAGTACAGGTTTTGCACGGTGTATGCGGCTAATCTGTTTTCTAATCTATTTGAAAATATCATGAGAAGATTTTGTTCATTTAAGAGAAAATATATTCTCTTTTCATTTGATATTCAATACCTGTCCATTCCGCCAATGTTGATGCACCTCAATACACGCACGAACACATTTTTACATTTCTTTGATTTCGCACAATTTTGGCAGGCTGATTTTTAGGGTCAATTTTGAGTGACCATATCTTGTAACATAGATGAAATAATATTATTATGTCATATGACGCAGAATTTATTTAGTTTTACATTGGAATGCTGCATGAGTGGGCAGTGCAAGGCTTTAACACGATGATTTGGTGATTACATTTTCAAGTTTCTTTGGAACGTCTCTGTATATGTATATATATATA
>NW_004797914.1:443160-444748 GCF_000002075.1 Aplysia californica | reverse complement strand
CACAGAGAGAGAGAGAGAGAGAGAGCGAGAGAGACCATGCCAGTATAAAACCTACTCTTTCCGACGACAGTCACAAAATTAATGACGAGTTCCAATATTCTTATTAACCGTTCATACTACAGAAAAACGATAATAACCCAAACTTCACAGGACCAGAGAAGTTCTTATAGTTAGTTTAAGTTTTAGTAAGTGTTTTACGACACTTGCAACACAATAAGATCATATAAGTGCTGAAGATTAGAGGTATTACCAGATAGAAACAAACACAAATAAAAGGAGGGGAGATAAAGACGATAGATGGTTGATAGGAAAGAAGGAGCAAACCACACAAGAGGACCCGCCAACCACCTACGTTCTTATTGTTAAGCAGATACATTATTAGTTCAGTTTTAGTAAAAGTATACAACACTTGCAAAATAATTAGGTCATATCAGTGCCGAAAATTAGAGGCGTTACACGATAGAAACAAACACAAAAAAGGAGGAGGACATATAAGGACAAAAGATGTTGCATAGTGGAAAAAAGAGCAAATCACACTAGAGCACCCGCCAACCACAAACGAACATGATTGCATGGGTGGCTGGAGACCGCCACTCATGGTAGGTTCTACTTCTTTACTTTCCCTCTGTTGTGTCTTTCTGTCTGCCATACGTCTCGCCCCTCAGGACGTGAACTAGCCGGCCCACCCGCAAATATACATGAAGGGGCACAGGGGGAAAAACGACGGTAGTCACAAACTGGAAATTGTGAGGGTGCCAATTTTAAAAGCTTGTGCACTCTTAACTGCATATTTGTTTGACTGGTGGTTTATTGTTAAGTGTTGTTGAATGGTAAATCTAACAACAAAAATCAACCAACAGTTGAACACGGAAAAACAGTTAGTTATGAGTCAACAAGCGTTCAAATTTGGTACCCTCACGATTTTCAGTTAGGTGACTACCGTCGGTTTTTTTCCGCTGTAGTCTTCACAAGTATATCTAGAGAACCATCTACATACTACTATTGGCACTGGGGAACTTATTCATCCATAACCAAATATGGCAGTTCTGAGAACGCAATAACAATACACGCACGCCTGAATACCCTTAAGGGACATTTACAGTCGTAGCCGTATTCCCCCGTGATGGTTAATTCGCTGACCCTGCAAATCGAAACACAGACGTAGGTCCGAACACTCTTGGATCAATAAACTAATATTATTAGCATTACATTATCTATCTTAACTTAATATAGATTGTAAAGCGCATAGAGCTTGCTGTTGAGCGGGAACTTGCGCGCCATATAAATGCTATTTATTTACGTATTTTTATTATTATCAAGTTTTCTTTAACAAAACGGGTAAATCCCGAACAATACTATATACGGGTGATTCTCTAATAATCAAATTATTGCATATATAACGTCTGCTTGTTCAAATATTTATAAATACTATTTATAGAAGTACGTCTTTTTGAAGAAGACAAAACTGAACAGCCAATTCCTTTTTGACCTTCACCTTATTGTCCAACAGAGTCACCGAGGGAATGAATACAAATCGGTGTGTGTGTGTGTGTGTGTGTGTGTGTGTGTGAGTGTGTGTGAGTGTGTG
>NW_004797914.1:439859-443060 GCF_000002075.1 Aplysia californica | reverse complement strand
TTTTTTATTTAGTTTGATTGTTTTTAAAAATTTATTCAATTTATTTATTATTAAGTGTTGTTGATTGATTAATTGATTGATTGATTGATTGATTGATTGATTAATTGATTGATTGGTTGATTGATTGATTGATTGATTCTTTCATTAATTAATTCATTTAATCATTCATTTATATATCCATTCATTTATTGATTTATTGATTTATTTGTTACTTGTTTGTTTCTGAACTGATCTTTTTTAGCACCAACTTTTACTTGTCACATTTTACAACACATCCATCTGGGACAACAAAATCAGTGAAATCCGCTTTTCTTTCTTTTAATCGTTGTGCTGTTTTTTTCTTGTTTTATTTTTTCGGGCAGAATACAAATTTGTGACAAATATGTCTTATCAACAAATTCCCGGCAACTGGCTTTCACCAACGTCTGTGGTGTAGCAGTCACATGCTGCACTGTCTAAGACAGCAGACTAGTGTTCGATTCGAAGTGTGGGGAGGATTTTTATTGACTATACCGGTGTTTCTGCAAAATGTTGCACCCTTCTCAGCCAGCTGGGATCGGCCCTGACAGGCAGGGTCGGAAGTCCACCTCCTAAATGATCTGTTTGTTTGTTTTGGTAAGTGTTTTACTGCCCTCACAACTGCATAAGGTCATTATTAATCGAGCATGCAGGACACATTAAACATTTTCAGATGGTACACACATTTTGAACTTTGCCTGGGTGGCGGCCGAAGCCTGTGCTCATCGATTTTAGACCACCAAGGGATCTTTAACGAGCACAACTCGCGCACGGGACCTCCGAGATTTTTCGCTCTTGACCGAGAACGCTAGGTGTAGATCTTTCCTACGAGAAGATCAGGAGTGTGGCTGAAAGACAGCAGCAAGAAGGAGTCAAGGAGTAGCAGTAGAAAGGCTGCAGAAAGAGTCAGAAGCCCAGAGGAGGGGGGAAAGGAGGTGACGTGGTGTGGGCAGAAAGTGGATATGAAAGCAGACGACAGACCATTGCTAAAGAACAGGAAAGGAGGTGAAAGGAGACAATTTCAGAGAAGAACATTTTTCGATCGCTACCCCGATTCGAACCCGGGACCTTTGAATGAGAGGGGAACTCCTTAACCTCCAAGACCCGAGAGGCTCCCTCAATGATCTAAATTGTTTAGATGGGGGCGTATAAACACCCACATTCACAGCAAAAAGCAGCTGTGGACATCCCTTAAGCCAGGGAAAGACTTAACTCTTACATCTCGTAAATCTATACCCTGTTTTATCGCAGCAATTTTAGATAAAAAGTATAAAATAATTATAAAAATTACCTCGGCATTAGAATTTTCTGCAGAGAACGAAAGGTTTTAAGCTACAAGAATCTATTATACCCACCTAAATTGAAGATGAAGATTTAGTAGGCATATACGCAGATACAGATCTAATACAGGCAAACACATATTTCTGAATAGTTATAGGGAAAAACCCCCCAAAACCCATCAAAAAGAAAAACTAAACAAAACAAAACAAATAAATAACACGGGAGCATCAAGCGAGTAGACATGCCGATTTCTGTGGATTAATACGTTCGGATAGAAAGTCCGCGGTTGACGAGGTATGTGTCATGACGCGGTGGAATCAGCCGCTCGTCAATGTTTTGGCATATAGAGTTATTGATATCATCTTAAAGCCTGTTCATTTGCCTTCCTCATAATGGAAAACAATACCGTCTATCTTATATAGAAACCGAGATATTTGCAATTGAAGGAGGTGGGGGTCTGCTGGTGCCAGAGGGTAAATTAGCTACAAAATGCCTGTCAAGGTTTGGTGACTTCCAAAACTAGAGTGTTCTCGGAAACTGAAAATTTACTTTGTGTGTGTGTGTGTGTGTGAGTGTGTGTGTGTGCGTGTGTGTGTGAATGTGTGTGTGTTTGTGTGTGTGTGTGTGAGTGTGTATGTGTGTGTGAGAGATGTGTGTGAGAGAGAGAGAGAGAGAGAGAGAGAGAGAGAGAGAGAGAGAGAGAGAGAGAGAGAGAGAGTGTGTGTGTGTGTGTGAATGTGTGTGTGTTTGTGTGTGTGTGTGTGTGTGTGTGTGTGTGTGTGTGTGTGTGTGTGTGTGTGTGTGTGTGTGTATGTGTGTGTGTGTGTTGGTGTGTTTGATCTATACTTTTCAGTAAAATCCACACCGATGTGATTTTAACTAAATGGATATACATGTAAATGATTTTCAAAATAGAAAAAGATAAAGATCGACGAAAAGCACCCACCGTGAAGAAATGTTATCACGGTATATTCGATTTCATTATTTTGACGAGCGCCTGATTTCTCCACGATTCGACACAATTTAATGCTCGGATTCAAAGTCCGTGTTCAAGGAGATGACTTTTTCAAACGACACAGTAAGCACAAAGACAGTTTTCATCTTTTCACTCTTGTACACTCCTTTCGTCAGAAATTAGGTTACTTAAGAGGGTCGAGGGACAATTAGTCAACCCCTGTTGGCGCTGAATGTCCCGGCAACAGCAGAAACTCGCGGGGGGCTCTCGTGGCCTAGAGGTTAAGGTGTTGGCCTCTCATTCAAAGGTCCCGGGTTCGAATCCGGGTAGCGACCAAAAAAATTTCTTCTCTAAAATTGTCTCCTTTCACCTCCTTTCCTGCTCTCTAGCAGTGTTCTGTTGTCTGCTTTCATTTCCACTTTCTGCCCGCGCCCCCTCACCTCCTTTGCCCCCTCCTCTGGGCTCCTGACAGTTTCTGCTGCCTATCTATTGTTACTCCTTGGCTCATCCTTACTGCTGTCTTTCTGCCACACCCCTGATCTTCTGGTAGGAAAGATCTACACATAGCCTTCTCGGACAAGGGCGAAAAATCTCGGAGGGCCCGTGTGCAAGTTGCGCACGTTAAAGATTCCTTGGTGGTCTAAAATCGATAAGAGTAGGCTTCGGCCGCCACCCGGGCAAAATTCAAAATTTCCTACCAACTGAAAATATTAGGTGTGTCCCGCGCGCTCATATGACCTTATGCAGTTGCGATGCCGTAAAACACTTTACAAAAACAAACAAAACAAACAAAAAAGAAACTCGCGGAGAATGCTAATGTCTCGATATTTCTCAGATGTTGAGTTGGACCTTCTACATGTACGTATATTATTTCCTGGTTGACAATGATCAAGTGTTGTTTTGACTTTCCGTAAACACATACCTAAACTTCATAAAAATAATGAAAA
>NW_004797914.1:433463-434759 GCF_000002075.1 Aplysia californica | reverse complement strand
AGGGGTTGTCTGTCACTGAACATTCACACAAATGACCGCCTGCTGGCAGCCAAGTCGCATGCTGAGGGCTATGGAATAACGCTTGGCACGCTCCTCCCTGTGCGTGGGACAGCAGGTTATACGTAACAAAAATATCCAACTGAAAGGGACCGGCGTCGGTGGTGCTGTGGTTTTAGTTTAAAGAGTTTTACAGCACTTGCAAAACGGTACGTTCAAATAAGTGCTGAAAATTAGAGGTGTTACAATAGAGTAACAAACATAACAAAGAAGGAATTTTACAGTACTTGCAACACAATGAGGTTATAATATAAGTGCCGAAGAATAGAGGTGTTACTTGAGAGATCAGGACGGATTTTTAAAAGTTTTAGTAAGGTTTTACGGCGCTTGCAACTGCATAAGGTCATATAAGCGCGAAGGGGTGGATGTCAACAGAGAAGTCCAAACGGGGAATCTGGCTTACTCGTCCACCTCTCTCGCCTCAAAAGCACAAAGTGCACTTCGACTATCAAGGCACCCAGGAAATAGCAGTTCACAAGAGAGTCACAAACATACAAAAGAAGTAGAGGAAAACTGACGATAGTAAGGAAGAGGAAAGAAAAAGCAGCAGTGATCAGGACGGCAGATGTTTAATTGGAAAGAAAGAGCAAAACACACCAGAGCACCCGCCAACCACCCACGTTCGTGGTGTGGCGGTAAGCGATTCGCTGTCCCACCACGCAGCCTTAAGTTCGATTCCCGTGTGTGTGTGTGGGGAGGGAGGGGGTTACGAGTACCTCGGTCTCTCTGCTTCGACGTTGCATCCCTCTAAGCCCGGATTTGCCCTGATAGTGATAAATGGGAGCCACATCTTATAGTATGATCTGAATAATTAATTGTGTCGATGGTGGCATAAAAACATCTACATTTGAAAAAAAATCGCTCTCATCAGTACAAATCAGGTCATTGAGGAGATGGATCCCTCGGCCCTGCCTGTAAGGACTAAGCTGGCTGGGCGGTGGGATTTACTCCATCATAGAGACATAACCCACACCCACCCCCACCCCCCTCATTTTATTTTTTAACAAACGCAGAGACAGGGAGACAGAGACAGAGACACACACACACACACACAGATAGAGGAGAGAGAGGGACAGAAAGGAACAGAGAGGTACAGAGAAGCAGAGAAAAAAATGGTATGAGTTTAACGCCCCTATCAACACTATTAGGTTATTTAAGGGGCAGGACCTCTTAGTTTAACATCCGTCTCCGATAGGACCGAGCCAAGTGGGAAGTTCGTGTGAAGTGCTTTTCCCAAGG
>NW_004797914.1:430730-431716 GCF_000002075.1 Aplysia californica | reverse complement strand
GTAATCATTTTCAGCTTTGTTTTATTGGGAGCTTTACGGCACTTGCAACACATTAAGGTCACATAAGTGCCAAAGATTAAAGGTGTTACAAGAGAGTAACGAACACAAAAAAAAGGAGGAGAAATGTATAAGGACGACGACAGATGTTTGATAAGACAGAAGTGGCAAACTACACCAGAGAGCCCCCGCCACATATCCGCATCATGTAAATTTGTATTTGCAATTTCCGTTTGGTTATTCCCAAACGTCTAAGACATTATCATATTCATGCTGTCCTTTTGGTTTCCTTCTGCTTAACAAGTGTTTTACGGCACTTGCAACACAATAAGGTCATATAAGTGCCGACGATTAGAGATGTAACTAGAGAGTAACAATCACAAAAAGTAGAAGAGATAAGGACGACGAATGTCTGAGAGGAAAAAAGGAGCAAACCGCACCACATCATCTGCCAACCACCCACATTTTGGTTTCGTTCTAAGAACAAAATTCCCAAATGTTAGAATCAAATCAGCCCGTACCCTTCTCAGACACTTTTATATAGATCTTTTTTCTTAAAAGACCTCCCATGTAGCTCAACACAGTATCAAATGCAAACAAAAGAAAGAAGAAGAAACGAGCAAATGCATTGAGATCTCAGTGTTTCAGAAAAAGGTTTTTACAATCCGGTAAGAATGCAGGGTACATGAGAAATAAAAACAAAACAAAAGTTAACACCAGTATCAGACAATCTACACAGGATTTAAAAACAAAAACCAAGAAAAACAAAACAGCAATATAAAGCTACTAAAGGTCACGAAACGGAGACCAGTTCTTGTCACACCGAACGGGTATTACGACGTGCCACCTGACACTTTACGAGCGGCAAAGAATGTTAAAAACATTAATTCAAAAACAAAAGAGACATTAATAAATAAGTGTTGTTCACAGCAGCAGATGCCTCGGGTCATCTCTCCCTCCCTCCCTCTCTCTCTCTCTCTCTCTCTCTC
>NW_004797914.1:429602-430630 GCF_000002075.1 Aplysia californica | reverse complement strand
ACACACACACACACACGCCTGATTTCACCACGATGCCTCACATAATTATGAATTCGGTTAAAAACGATACCAGTCCTCGATTTTTCCCTACCAATATTCAGTGGCGTCGTGGCCTAGTGGTTAGTCTACCGGATTCGTAATTGTGAGATTGCGGGTTCAGGGGTTCGAGTCTCAGCTCAGTCCGAAATTGTGTCTTTGACACTTTACGCGAAATTCCCGTTTGACTCGGTTCTTTCGAGATGGACATTAAACTCGGAGGTCCCGCCTCTTAACTGTCCTAGTAGTGTTTGATACTGGTGTTAAACCTATATCATTCCACCGTTTACCAATTTTCGCAGCTACGAAATATGTGTATAGGCCTTTTGGGGTGGTGGTGGGTGTAAAAGGAGGGGGGGGGGGGGGGGTCCTCTGTCATTGACCCCAAATGTGAGGCAGTGTGGTGGAATAAACGACTCGTCAAAATAATAACATGGAAGAAATTGAGATTTTTATCGAGAACTTGTTTGATCGTTCAGCACCTTTTATGTCATTTTAAGGACCCATTTCTGTGTTGGTTTTACTGGAAAAAGGTCGCGTTGATTAAAGGCACAGAAAATGTAAATTGTCAGTTTCCGCGGACCCTCAAGCTATGGAAATAACCACTTTTCGGAAGCAATTTTCTCCCTTATTTTACCTCTGAAACCAAGCGACCGCCACCTCCTTCAATTGCAAATATCTTGACTTGTATTCGAGATAAATTTAATGGTGTTTCGTCTATCGAAAGCAAGGCAAATGTACAAGCTTTAAGGCAATACCAATAACTCCACATGCCAAAAAATTGACGAGCACCTGATTTCACCACATCGTGACACAAATCTTTTCTGCAAACTTGGAGGGTGTCGATATCCTTGTTGTGGTGGTGTGGACAGACAGGATCAAAATTCCAGCTCACTTGTCTAAACAAATCAGTGTCGCCCATCCCTTTATCCCACCCTTCCCTCTCTACCATGAATCTTTCCCTCTTCTCTCTCTCTCTCTCTCTCTCTCTC
>NW_004797914.1:422128-429349 GCF_000002075.1 Aplysia californica | reverse complement strand
TATATATAGCCATGCAAGTGTTGAAGAGTGACGGGCCGTGATTCCAAGTACTTTTTGAGACACGGGCAGGCTGATTGGTGAGGCCTAGTATCAACAACCAGGAGCAGTTTTCTTTAAAAAAAATTATATCAGATTTGATGACAAATAATAAGGATACAACAATGAACCAGGGTCAAGTTTGCTCCCACCCGCGATGTTTTGGATTTCTTTCACACCAGACTAGCTAAGCACTGCCGCCTTTGGGCAGACCATCACTGTGGATGGGCAGCTAGTTCTATTCTTTGAGTGATCCCAAGCAAACCAGACAAATATATGGAATTACAATCTTCTAGTTTTGTGACTCTGAAAGCAGCTACCCACTCAGAGGCTCCCCCTATTTGGGCAAAGGGCACACAGAACCAAGACCAGTCATAGAGAACAACAGTGCCTTTGGTTCCAACACTAATCTAAAGCTGACTCAAAACTTCAATTACAGTGGCAGAAACATCACTTCTGGCAATTTTTAAAACCAGTCTTGATTTGGCTGAAGTTCTGGTAAAAGACAACCCTACTATGGTGGGCACAGTTAGGAGGAACAAAACATTTCTGTCTGTGAACCTCCAGGAAAAAAAGAACTTGGCTCTGTCGGAGTCAGCATGTATTTCGAAAGGATGCGTCTCTGGTCAAAACAAGAAACAAAAAAATGTCCTTCTCCTCAATACAATGCACCCTACTCCTGAAAAATGAGGGGAAAATGGAAAGCCTGATACTGTCCTGCATTATGAGAGAACCAAAGGTGGGATGGAAGAAAAGGACCAAATGGTCAATGCTTTTACTGTGAAACGTAAGACAAAGATATGGCCCCTTGTGGTCCCTCTTCAAAATCATGGACCTCAATTCCATGATCTCATGTGTCATTTGGCAAGCCAAGCTCCACAATGAAACTCTTTTACACGCAAACAACAGGCAGCTCTTCAACATGGCTGTGGCAAGACAACTGGTTGTCCAGCAGATCATACGGTGCTCAACTGTCTCTACACTCAATCTACCAATCAAACAGAATACTAAGACAGTGCTCCAGTCTCTGAGACCTACTCGAGTGTCGTTTGTTCGAATCCAAAGTCAAAGGAAAAGGTCCAAGCCAAATGACGAATCTCCTAGGTCTCAAAAGAAAAAGACACGTGTATCATGCCTGGCCTAAAAGGATCGGAAGACTTTTAGTCTCGATGCCAGAAGTGATTGTCACATTTGTAAAGACCATTCAGCTCTTCTCTGCATTTTGTCTGTTTTGAATAACAGCATTTTCTTTTAAATCTTTCATTCTTTGTGTAGGTGCAAGAACCACAGGTGGTGCAGCTATCACACAGCCCACATTTTGACACCAGCTTGTCTCCTTATTTCTGTTCATGTTTCAAGTTTCTTTTGAAAAGCTGTTTCCATTTATTTCATTTCTGTATAACTTTTTTATGATACATGTTTGACACTTTTAAGATGGGATTGTTTCACACATTAACGTGCCTGATCCTTCTCTCTATAAAGTCTATAGAAAGTGTACGGGTGTGAACCACTCAGCCAGTATTTCCCACACAAAAAAAGTGTACGGGTGGACAACACCCATCCGGCAGGAATTCGCATAAACGTTTTTGAACGGTAGTCGTCTCCCACACATTTATCATGTGAACATTTCTGATAGATCACAGCGTTAAATACATCACATTTGAGGATTACATAGAAGCAAAAGTGTGTGGATCGACAACATTCGGAGTTATGTCCTTATAAAATGGTCAGGTGGGTGTATTACAACCCGCAGGTGGGGAAAGGGTTTTATTGTTATTATCATTATAGAAATTACTATCATTATCATTACTATGGGGGGCTCTCGTGGCCAAGAGTAAAGGTGTTCCTCTCTCATTCAATAGGTCCCTGGTTCGAATCCGGATAGCGAAGGGAATTTTTTTTCTATTAAAGTGTCTCTTTCACGCATTATTATTATTATTATTATTATTATTTTTTTTTTTAATATATTTTTTTTATTTTTTAAATTTTTATTATTATTATTATTATTATTTTTATTATTATTATTATTATTATTATTATTATTATTATTATTATTATTATTATTATTAATATTATTATTATTATTATTATTATTATTATTATTACTACTATTATTATTAGACCTATTAGTATTAGTAGTATCATCATCATCATCATCATCATCATCATCATCATCATCATCATCATCATCATCATCATCATCATCATCATCATTGTAGGTAGCAGGGAATAAAAAAAGGGGTTGAGACTTAGTAGATTTTTCAAATTTAATACAGGTTCAACATTTCGCCCTGTAAAGGGCTTCGTCATGAACACGATACCAAAAAAAACCCCAACTCGACTCAAGGCCAAGAACAAGATCATCATCATCATCATCATCTTTATTATTATTATCATCAATATCACTATTATTATTGTCATCAATATCATTATTATTAGTAATCCAACACGCTAGCGATACTGGTAATTTCAGGAAAATTTTACGAAAAAATCAGAGTTGCTATTTGGCCAAATAGCAAATAAAGTGGCACCTCTAAAGTCTGCGACAGGTGAACAGCTGACAGACAAGAAGAAGCAAATGGAAAGATGGATGAAACATTATTCAGATTTATACTCAGAGGAGCGTTATGTTGATAGACAGCTACATGAGGCCATTCCCCTGCTCTCGGAAATGTCAGAACTTGATACAACACCAACAGAAGACGAACTCTCTTCCGCAATCGATGAACTCGCTTGCGGAAAAGCAGCAGGAAATGACAAGATACCTATTAAAGTGCTGAAAAAGAACAAAGAGAACATACATTATCTCTACAAGCTACTAACGACTTACTTGTTGGCTGAAAGCAGAAATTCCTCATGGCATGAGAGATGCCAAAATCACCACTCTGTCGAAACAGAGAAGGGGGGTGGGCAAATGAGATTGCAACAGCTACAGAGGTATCTCACTGCTACGCATCACTGGAAAAGATTTCGCTACTATAACCCTGAAGCAACTTCAGAAACTAGCAGAAAGAGTCCTACCAGAGAGCCACTGCGGTTTCAGATCAAACTGATCAACAATGGACATGATCTTTTCTATTCGTCAGCTACAAGAAAAAAACCAGGGACCAACAACTGCCATAACATACTACGTTCGTCGATCTGACAAAGGCTTTTGATACAGTCAGTAGATCAGGACTGTACTTGGTGCTTGGAAAATTGGCTGTCCCCCAATACTGCTACAGCTCATCATCTCATTCCACGAAGATATGAAAGCCACCGATCAGTTTGACGGTTCAACATCAAACAGCTTCAACATCAATAGCGGAGTAAAGCAAGGTTGTGTCTTAGCACCAACCCTTTTTAGAACTTGTTTTGCTGTCTTACTAAAACACGTATTCAAAGAGTAACCTGGGGATGTCTTCCTCCACTTGAAAACTGATGGGTCGCTCTTCAATCGTGCTCGACTCAAGGCCAAGACCAAGATCAACAAAACAACAGTACGAGACCTTCTCTTCGCCGATGATACTGGTCTTGTTGCTCACAGTGAATCAACCCTACAGACAATGATGGACCGCCTATCAACAGCACGCAAGTTCTTTAGCTTGGTCACCAGTGTTAAGAAAACAGTCATCCTAACCAAAGAAGGTGCAGAGCAGAGCCATATATGGCTGAACGACAAGGAACCTGAGACAGCGGACAAGTTCTGTTACTTGGGGTCTACCATCACCTCTACTACATCACTTGACGATGAGAGCAACATCAGGATAGGGAAAGCAGTAACAACATTTGGAAGGCTGACAAAACGAGCATGGGAAAACAAAAAAAAAGATTAACAATTAAAACAAAGATCAAGATTTACAAAGCATGTGTCCTCTGCACACTCCTTTATGGATAAAAAACATGGACCATGTACAGCAGGCAAGAAAAGCGCCTCGACATTTTCAATCTCATATGCTGCTGCAAGATCTTGGGCATTTCGTGGAGAGACAAAGTCACCAATGTTGAAGTGTTGGCACGGGCAAACCTCCAGAGTATGACAACTATCCTGTGTTTAAAAAGATTGGAATGGCTGGGCCATGTCAAGAGAATGGACGACAACCGGATTCTGAAGCAACTTCTCTATGGAGAACTTGCTCAGCTTGGAGTAGATGTTAGCATCTGTGAAGAAATAGCAGAGGACAGGAAAACTAGGGGGAAAATGACAAAGGAAAAAACTATAATGCTAAGAAGGGAGCAGCCTTAGAAACAACCAGGCTGAGAAGCGCCAACGACAAAAGGAAAACAGAGGTAATACAGAGCTTCGATCCACGTCACTGACATGCAAACACTGCGACAGAATCTGCGCTTCAAACCAGACTTCAACAAAAATTAAGGGGGAGGGGGGGGGGGGGGGGGGGGCGGGCTACATCTGAAGGCTATCTCGCTTATCACTGGACCGAATTTTACCACATTTCACACATATAACAAGCATAGTAAGGAGTTCTAAAATCTGCTATCAATTTTGAGAAAAAAAAGTTTGTTTCCATGGATACGGCGGTCATATTGGATTTTGTTGACATGTCTTACGTAATGAATACCGCACTTGTCGCTCATGGAAATTGATTGTTTTTTTGCATGCGTGTTAACAAACATTAGATCAAAAAATTTGTCTGTTGTTTTTTTTCTTCAAATTTTCAAGTTTGCAAAAAATCCATGAAAATCCACACTCCAGACACCACCAATAACAATCTATTCCATATATAAAAAATTCAACAGACACATTTTTTGTAGTACATCTTCTCTTCATTCTGTGAAAATTTCATGAAGATTGGATAAAAAATGGTGGAGTTATTCAAAAAAGTATAGAGAAAAGTCGCGTTTTGAGAAAACGACTGATAAACAAAAATAAGATATTGACTTAATGAGGAAATGGCGGTGGCAAACATGCCCGGTATGGAAAAAAATACAGTTTTTTTTGGTTCTTATGCTATGAAATAGTTGTAGGAGTGGCTGAGGAAGCTGAAAATGCCTACTACTAAAATTCCATATATTTGAGCCGAATCTTGAGTTTGGGGGTGTAGCCCCCCCCCCCGCCCCTTAAGGACCACTTGCAAACACTCTGAGTGGTTTTCGTGGATCGACCTGCATGTGGGCGCTCTTGGATGGATCCAGTGGCTTGATGGCGCCGCCTCAGGCGGACAATGACAGAGTGTGACACTGCAAACCTTCTGGCAACTTCTAGGGCTCCAACTTCATCTTGCAGCCATGCCATAGCTCTGGCACCATAAAAGTCTCCCAGGTTTCGTCTTGGTGGCATGTTGATGCGATACCCGATTTTGAGCAAACGGAGGCTTATATTGCAACCAAAGTGAGCACAGTTCGAGACCGTACGTCCGTTTACGACGTGCACCAGAAATTTTAACTCAGGAATGTCCGTGGTGTCGCACACAAGTTGATAAAAAAAAACAGCAAATGTGGCTAGAATTTCCCGAGGATTTGTGAGCAGCACTTGGTGGTTTTGTCCCTTTAGGAAGCTTTGCAGTACGCATTGGTAACCCATTAACACCTTTAGAGCAAAATAATTTGAAATATTCCTTGCCGTCTTTTTTTCAGATTTTTTAAAAATCAAGGCTGTCTGCCAAGGAGGTCCTTAACTTTTGTTGAAGTCTGTATGGAGAATTAGCTATGAAAGAAGCTGCATAAAGACAACATGGAGGCCATCTTAAGCTAAATTGACCGTCTGCATAGAAAAGAGCCATATGCACCGTTATTATTATTATAGTCAATATCATTATAATCATTATTATTATTGTTACTATTATTATTATTGTTGTTGTTGTTGTTGTTGTTATTACTATTATTATCATTATTATTATTTTTAGGAAGACAGAAGAAACTCTTTGGCATTGGAAGGAGAAAGAGAGACAGACGGAGACATTGTCGTCCTCATCATGTCCGCTAATCTGTCTCCCCGGCACATCTCTCGCCTCTTCACCATCGCCTGTGTCTTCTCTCACCTGAGTCCCCGCTACTCCCTGTCACTGGCCGATGGCGTCACAGGACCCCACAAGATTATCCCACAACACTATGCCTTAGCTGGCGAAGACGTCAGTTTTCCCTGTGACGTCACAGGAAACGTCAGCAGTTGGATCTGGACAGGTCCCCACCTCCAAGCCCCGCCCCTCGTCTCCTCCTCCACAAATCAGACGTCATCCTCTAGAGTGACGTATCAACGAGAGTGTGTGGTGTCGTCCAATAACATTTCAAGTCCCTGCTTGGTTTTGAACATACGTCACATCCGGCATGGGGACGCTGGGGTCTACAACTGTCAACAAAAGGATTCCAACCTTGACCTTGTCACTCAAGGTCAACGGCTGGTGGTAGTAGGTCAGTGTACAGTTTATGTAGAACTTTTCTGCACACTTTCACAATACAGTTGATATTGTCAAAAACGTGTTCCCATCGCCGAGGAGAAAAGTGGTTGTCTTAGACGGCCGAACGTCTTACACAGTATAATTATAATTTTATTACATAAATAGCATATGTATGTATTTATATATACACATAAGGGGGAACATGAGAATTAAGTAGTCGTTTGTACAGGTCTTTAAAAAAGTATCCCTAAGAGCAACAAGTACGACTGTACTTGTTATGGAAGTGGTAAAATAATGCATGTCCTGTACGCAAAATCCGAAGTTGACTATTTTAAACCGAACGCTCCAGTACAATGTCTTTGTCTTAACCTCGTTGAGGACGTATATTTTGCTCGTTTGAAGATGCGCTGTTTTTGGGGTACTTTAAAAAAGAAGCAATGAACTTCTTTAGTCATACCGATGTACGGATGTTTCAGTTTCTGTTTCTTTTTCTAAACGTTTACCAACGCAGGCAACTATGAAATTGTGTCCTTGGTAAGAGCACTTTACACGAATTTTACTCACCTCACCCAGGTAAAAATGGGTACACTACCCGACTATAGAAAGCGAAAGATCTTGTCAGGTTGTTAATGCTTGAACGCTTAATAAGCTGCTTGTACTGTATGCTTCCGGCGAAGCCCAGAATGTTTCTGAGTGATGTTGCGTCTGCTAGGGTAATAATAAAAATATAAAGCTCATAGAGCTTGCTGTCAAGCAGGGGTATGCGCTATAAAATTAATGCTATTTACTAATGCTATTTATTATTGTCATTATTATTATTATTATTATTATTATTATTATTATTATTATT
>NW_004797914.1:418220-419566 GCF_000002075.1 Aplysia californica | reverse complement strand
TATATATATATATGTGTGTGTTGCAGCCAGACTGTGAGGGTCAGTCGTTTCTCGAAATGACTAAAATTCCTGGTCATTTCGTGAAATGACTGAAATTTCGTTACATTTTATTCACAGTCAGACTGATTTCAGTCAACTTTTGTAACTCAGTATGTTTAAAAAGACTGTTTAAAGGCTAAGTACACCATGAATATTTTCTTCTCAGCGAGTTTGACATTTTAAAATGTGTTGATGTGCAGAAACGTATTAAAAAAACGTTGGACACTCAACGAGCTTCCAGTCTACTACGCCAACATATTCGACATCATCAAGAAAGCACATGTTGCAACTGGTCAAGGTGATAGAGATAGAATGATGAAGGAACTATCTGTGAAGTATGCTAACATTTTGAGAGATGAAATCGAGCTATTCAAGTTATTGTTCCAAAATGCCAGAAAAAGAAAATACTACCCTTGATCAAGTAAGTGGTTGTGAAACCGATATTGAGGATTGAGTTTGCATTCACAGGACAACTTGACCTGGTCGACATGCTGTCCATGAGCCAAAACAGTTTTAAATAGATCTTGGTCGAACAAGATCATTTAACCAAGTTTTGCATCCTTCGGCCCCTTACAAGTACATCGGAACGAGCCACTGAGGTAACCTTCCATATAGCTGGCATCTCCCTTAACAATGGCGCACCAGTTGTTCTCCAATCGGATAATGGTTCTGAGTTTAGCACCGCCGTAATTACAGGCCTTGCAGCCTTGTGGCTCGATCTGAAGAATGTTCGTGGCAAACCCAGACATCCCCAGTTTCATGGTTCTGTTGAGAGAGCCAAACAGTGATATCAAAGACATGCGTGTAGGACTAACTTCTATGTCGTTACCAACCGAAGTGATCAGACGACTAGAAACAGATCAAGATTTGCTTGTAACTCTAGCTCCACCAGAAACATCACCATTCAGAATTAAAGTGACGAGTCAGTACCGCAACCATGGACCGACGAGCAACAGTCTGAGACATCGCATACCCATCAACCTCCTGCAACTGACCAACTTGACCAACGATAATCCGACATTATCAATCAGCGATTGGCAGCTAGTGTATCACAAACTGACCACAGAACGAATGGTTAAGCCCATCAGAGTAGAACGTATTGCTGGTGAAATAGGAGACAATGTTGCTGTGTCTCTTCCATAACTGGCTCGAGGACTTGATGACATCAACCAGGACTCTGAGATTTCTCTAAGACATCCTGTGATTCAAATGTCAATATCTGGAGAACAGGGTTTCGTGAAATGCTTGTGTAATGGTCCAGTCTTTTGAGATGTAACCTGTCTGCAAAAGCCGAGGCCACAATAGTT
>NW_004797914.1:405635-412297 GCF_000002075.1 Aplysia californica | reverse complement strand
CTGTAAAACTATTGCTTTTTGCAAAGATAAAATATCTTATGTGTGTGAACGTATGTGTGTAGTGTGTGTATTGTGTATTTGTGTATGTGTGTGTGTGTGTGTGTGTGTGTGTGTGTATGTGTGTGATTGTGTGTATTTGTGTGTTTGTGTATGTGTGTGTTAGTGTGTTTGTGAGTTTGTGTGTTTGTATGTGTGTATGGGCGTGTGGGTGTGTGCGCACGCGCATTTACGCTTGTACCAATCTATTATGATTAATAGACAAGGTACACAACAAGCAAATCATAGACCTTATACCATACTATTCTGACTACAATGTTCCAGGCACTCAACAAGTGATCAGTGGGCCTACCTACCACACAGGAAGCGAGTCGGAAGGGCTGACCACAAGTAGCAGGACAACGTACACCCAGCCTGGTGGTGATGGCGGTGAACGGGGTCACTGTTACGGGGGCGTGGTGACGTCGCAGATGACGCTGGGTGGAGAGGCAGGGATGGCCGCTGCTGGAGGGCACAGAGACAGGAAGAGCTCTGTGGTGAGGAGGGAGGAGGAGGATGTCGAGAGGGGAAATGTTTGGAGATCAACCCGTGCAGAGGAGGACGTGAAACGGAAGACGTCGAAAATGAGCACGGGAGACCAGCTGTGTAGGGTCAAATGTCACCTGTGTCGAGCTGCGGCGCTCTTTCTGCGGTCACGGGATGTACACACCAAGGCCAATACCACAATGACCACTATGTGTTAGAGACGGTAACTGATGAAACGGTCGAAGGTCGAAGTTCACTTAAGTTTGATATTCTTTCGGGAGCAAAAACGCTTCGAGACGAAAGTAAGTATATCGGTAAGAGCCAAGTGTTAAAGACAGCAAGGGGAGACACAACTGACACCCATGAGTCAAAGATAGCGAAGGAAGACACAGCTCGAGATAGGAGTTCTTCAGGGGGTGCGCATAGGCCCACGTCAAAACTCTCTACACCACAGAGGCAGCCAGAGGGGAGGCTGACGACGTCACGCGCAGGATTTGCGGAGGGTTCTGGAGAGGAGAAACCTCGTCAACACAGGAATAAGTTAGAAATGTCGCGGGTTGAAAGTGGGATGTTAGGTGATAAGAGGAATCCCCAGGAGGGGAGACAGAGGGAGGAGGATATGGGAAGTAGAGAAACAGGCTATACAAATCCATCGCGTGACAGAGAGGCATGTCGTGGTGTGAGGGATGGCGGTGCAGTCAGGTCACCGAGTGAACTAACAGTGACAGAAAGGGGAGATATTACGGCGTGGCCATGTGGTGAAGCTGTGGTTGTAGTAAGGAGTGATGCATCCCCATCACGTGGAGAGATGACGCATAGTGTGAAAGATGATACAATGCAGTTGCCACATGAGAAAGAGCGCGGTGCGACAGGTGGTGCAAGTACAAGGCTGGCAACCGAATATGAAACGAATAGGCTTCATCCAGAAGACCCCCTCGCCGATTACAAAGTTCTGACGTGTTCTCCCGCTGCTGACCACTCAAGCAGACATTACTACAATCTGGACTCCACTCAGATATTGTCTTCACTCCACACAGGGGCTGAGCACTCGCTAGTCAAGTCAACAAGTAAACAAACTGCTACGCCAGCTTCTAAGAACGCAAAAAGTGTGACGTTAACATCAACAAACTCGGTGTTTGCCACATCAAAAAACCCAGCAAGCGAAAACACAGTCTTTGGTGAAACTTGGGGGAGGGAGTGTCTGTCAGTGGTGGTGCCAGATCTGGACGTACCGCCCAAACTGAAGGCCAAAACTAGATATCCGGATCCATTTCTCTTTCCGGTTTCTCTTCACGGGCACGCCAAACGTGAGCAATCTGTCTACGATGTGCCTAAACTGCTGCTTGAACGAGACTGTAATACGGAGAATGATGTCACGAAGCCGTCGTGTAAAACGCATTCAACTGTTTTTGGCAGGGAGGAGATCCACCTCAAAGCTCCAGCTGCCCATTTGTCAATTGATGCTGCCGTGGTGGGAGGGTTGCAGTCTTCCTCGGCGATATCCAGACACACTAGTTTGAATACGGACGTAGAGTCAGAGACGTGGGCGAGTGGTTACCGGACTGTCTACGGGGGAGGCAGTGTTTCCATCTGTTCTAAAGACAAGACAAAAGTTTGTGCAAGTCGCACTGTAGAGTGCCCTACGGCCATGATGCCTGACCAAACATGCTCACAGCTCAAACACAACAACTTGTCAAACGATCGGGCGCTCTCCTCAAAGTGTCAGGGTCGTGATAGAAGATCTCCAGAGAAACAAGAAAATAACTTGCCAGGCGGAGTGCGCACGAGAGACAGGAGTTTTTCCAGTCTTTCTCGGCCCAAAACAAATAACCGATGTGAGTGGGAGGAGTCTTCAAGTTCGCTTCAGAGACTGACGCTGACAGGCGGGCATGAGAGAGCCTTGAGGTCATATGGCAGTTCAGTCAGTGTTCAAGATGTGCCTTCCAGATCGGTCAGGGAAGGAGATAGAGAACGGGGAAAGATCTCGAGGTCAACTGGTAACTTTGAATTTAAGCGGGGGAAAAGTTCCTGGTCGTCTGGAAGGTTAGTCAATGAAAGGCAGAAGTCTTCAAAGTCTTTTGAGAACTTGCCACATCGCGGACAGGAGAGATTGTGGGGATCACGTGAGAACCTAGTTGGTAAACAAGGAATCTCGTCAAGGTCATCCGAGAGCCTGCTTTATGTAGAGAGCAAAGAGTCGATGTCTTATGATAACTTTGTCATCGGGACACTCTCCAAATCATCTGACAATAACACCACCCGCCGACAGCTTGACACCCGCCATGAACACACGGAGACGCACAGAGAGACGGAGGCACAGAAAACGGCACGGGATTGGCGCACGTTCAGCAGACGACGTGTGACGTCAGCGCCCTCAAGCCAGGACGACAGACGACAGTTACTGGCAGGTAGCAGACAATATAAATCTGTCCCATCTCAGTCTGAGTCTATGCCAGGTGACTTTGTCAGTGACGTACACAGTGACCCTGGAGGGACTGGCCATGTCCCTGCTCACGGACACAGACAAAAACAACAGGACGTAACACGTCGTCTGCAAATAGAGAGAGGTCACAGAGGGCACTCTGCTCGCTTTTTAAGTCTCCGTCTGCCATTCGACCAGAAACGGATAACGACATCCGGACATAACCGGACTGTTTTCTCAGGGCAAAATCAGAACTTGCCTTTCCGCCAGAACAAGATCTGGGCGATATTGCAGACGTCATCAAAATTTGACCTGTCTAAATTCCCGCGCTACTGGACACGGGGGGAGCTGCTCCCGCCTCCACGGTTTGCTGCACACAGGGACACCCTCCCGCCTCTCTCCCCGGCTACAGAGCGAGTGGCGGCAACACACAAACTCCAAGATGAAAGTGAAAACAGTTAACGCGATCAGGAGATCTGACCCTTAAGAGCTTAAAAAAATCGTAATGTAATGTCCAAGACTGTGCACTCAGGGTGGCGTCGATGGCCTATTGGTTAGGCTACGGACTCATAATCATGAGACTGCAAGTTCGGGGGGTTCGAGCTTCACCTTTATACGACGTTTTGTCCTTGGGAAAGACACTTTATAAGAACTTCCCTCTTGGCTCAGTCCTTTCGGAAATGGACGTTAAACTCGGAGGTCCGGCCTCTTAAATTACCTAAGTGTTGATGATAGAGGTGTTAAACCTAGAGGCTACCATTTCACCATTTCATTTCACTATGCACTCTGACGTAATCCTAGTTCAGCATGGCGCGTAACATTTGACTCTATTTGACAAGCCCCTAAAATGGGTAAGGAAGGAAGTGTTGCTCACGTACTCGACTTTAGCAAGACTATAAATGTTTTGCCCTTCATTTGCGCACCAGCACTTCGAAGTTTTCCCACAGAGCAAAGAACGGCGGCCATGAGGTGTATGTCTATCGGTATGCTTCCTTCAAAGTGGGTGGTTGGAAGGTGCTCTGTTGTGGTTTTGCTCCTTCTTTCCCATCAAACATCTATTGTCCTTATCTCTCTTCCTTCTTTTTTGTGTTAGTTACTTCTTTGTATCACCTCTAATATTCGGCATTTATATGACTTTACTCTGTAAAACTCTCACGAAAACGAAATTGCTCAGAACACCGGCGTTTGTGGTGTAGCATGGCTGTTCGACGCTTGGCTGTGACATGAAGACAAGAGAACCGAGTTCGATTTCTGGTTGTGGAGAAAATTTTTCTCGAGTAAATCGGTCTTTCTATTGGGATGGTGTAACCTTCTCAGCCCGGGTTGGCCCTGCATGACAGACAAGGCAAAACGTCCGCCTTCCAAAAGATTTCAATTGTGTTACTGTGGACTTAAAAAACACTTACATCAAGTAAAGAAAAATCTTTTATCTCTCAACTGTTTGTAGCCCTGTAATAGTAGCCTATAAATTTAAAGTAAACAAAGGCGTGAAAATACAAAAGGGCAGGAATTTTCTAACACCACGTCAATCTAATGCTTACCTGACTCCTGCCTTTTGCCACTTTTAAAATCTAATGGGTGGAGATATCAGACAAGAATCTTACTCGATGCGGCAACACAGAGTTGTGAATGAAAAGAAATCCTGAATTCATGTTGTATGCATGTTTAACCGCTAAAATAATCTGGAAAGTATCTCATTAAATTTCTATTCCAACAAACATTAATATCTATCTTTAGATGTGAATACACAAACACAAAGCAAAGAAGCAGAGATGTCAGTACTACACGTCATTTTTTTGTTTGTAACACCAATGAGTCAAACTCTTTGGTAGAACATGACAATTTTTTTTCTCACTTCACATTTGGCTGTTTTTGTCTAGCGTTTCGCAGCCAGGAGCCGGTGTCATAATCGAGGTCACAATCTGATTATAGGACGATAAAAAGTCGAGGAAAAAAAAAACAAGAACTCGCAGCAGTCATGACATTATAAGGAGTTAGTTCCCCTCACATATGTGAGGTAGACTCGACCAGTGTAATAGTTAGCTTACATAACCAGTGCTTGTGACTGCTTATAACTGTTGCCCGAAAAAGGTGAACAGGGTATATGTGGCAATGAAACAGCTTTGAGTGCTGTATACATGTTCCCTTCAACTCTTTTGGTAGACACTTCCATCCTCACTGTAAGTTTACTTAATCAAAGCTTGCGACTGCTTACGGAGTGGCCCGATTGGGGTGAACAGGCTATTTCTGTGGCAATGAAACAGTTTTGAATGTTGTTAGGCATACTGTTCATTGGATATTATGAACGTCTTTTCACATTTAATTTATACGGTTTACGTCTATGGGTAAATTTGACTGCGACAATGTTTCAAAATTAAGAAGGGAAGCGGTGGTTATTTGATTATATAGACGTTTCGCCACTGGAAGTGTCATGCAAAGTCTCTTGGGCATTGGTAAATAAATAAATGAGCTAGAAATGAAGGAGGACAGACGAAAGTAAACAAGTTATAATATTGAAGCTACATCGTTACCCAGAAAATAACAAACCAAAAGCAACTGCAGGACGAAGTATTCCAATGCCCTGAATGAGAAGGTTTTTGCATTTTTACAAAATGTGATTTGACAGCTTTATTAGATCACACAGGCCTGTATCCCTGGTTGTTGGCAAGACGCGTAGCTATTTATTGATTGGAAGGGGGGGGGGGGCTTGTAAGTGTTTTTCAACGCTCGCAAATGAATAAGATCATATGAGCACGCGGGACACGTTTAAGCATTTTCAGTTTAGTAGGGATTAATTTTTAATTTTGCACGGGTGGCTGTCAATGCCTACACTTATCGATATTAGGACCACCAAGGGATCTTTAACGTGCGAACTTGCACCAGTGATACCGATCTCAACGCGTTTTTGCCTGATTTTATTACGCTGACACCCCTGCTCCGCGAATGGGTTTTCTTTTAACTTCACTTCAAAGGGTGTCGAAATCAATTTGAAAGTTGAAGCATATTAATTTGATAATATTATATACATTCGAGATGTTTACTGGCCTATTATTATCCTAGAAGGCTAGGTGTTAGATCTCATCTACCCTAAGATCAGGGGTATGGCTGGAAGACAACAGTAAGAAAGAGCTAATGAGTTGCAGTAGAAAGGCTGCAGAAAGAGTCAGTAGCCCAGAGGAGGGGGCAAGAGGGAGAGGGTGGGGGCAGAAGGTGAAGACGAAAGCAGATGACAGAAAATCAAGTTCTGAGTGGTGTGCAATCGTCCAACGTCGCCAATGTACTGACATAAACAGAAAACAAACAGACTACTAACTTTGTTTTCTTTATTTTTAAAAGTGTATGTGTACTGATGTAAATAAGAATGATAGTGCTCATAATTTAAAAAAAGATGTGTTTCAAGTTGGATACAATTTAGTGATGAAGAGGAATATCTAGAATTGTAAATTTCATATGTACAATTAATAATTCCATTCACTGTGGTGTTTAAGAGTAAGTTGGAATTGTACATTGAGATACATAATTACGAAGCCCCTGTCCAAATAATGCAAATCCCTGAGATAAAACAGATTCAGAGGAATCGTGGGTTCGAATCCAGTCAATGGGCCCAGTGTCGTGTCCTTGGGAAAGGCACTAGACATACTTTCCTCACTTCACCGAGGTAGGGATGGTTTGAGAAAGTGTGTGTGTGTATGTGTGTGTGTGTGTGTGTGTGTGTGTG